>NC_134687.1:212634788-212912288 GCF_050947455.1 Rhinoderma darwinii | reverse complement strand
CAATTTACATATAATATTTATAGAAATCCTTTCCTCTTTTTAAAGTTTATTAGTTAGAGGCTTTAAACAGTGGCAGATATTTATCAAGAGTGTGGTAAGATGCATAAATTCAAAAGTTGGCAAAAAATGGCACAAATTTATTGAGATGGCGCAAATAACAATATATTTGGCGCAACTAGCAAGCCATGTTAGACACATTTCTCTTCCTTAAGCAACCTTATGACTGGTGTACCGGTGCACCAGTAATGTATAAAAAATGACGCTCGTGTTTAATAATTTGACCTGCATAGGGAATATAGCAATGCAAAAGGTAGCATATGTTAGTTTTGCTATATTCCCCTATGCAGGACTGGTTATATCCAAGTAAGACCAAGTGGTTTACCTTTGGTTTACCATTGGCAGAAGAAAATTAATGTGGAGAACCTCTTTAATTTATGAATAGTCCTATAGACTTAGGGCTCACGCACACGGCTATATTATGGCTCATTTTTGTACAGAGCCACAACAGGGCTGCCATAGAGTGCATGAAGCCTTTACTGTACCGCTGTCTCCAATTTCATATTATTTTCATTCCGTACAAATCCATTGCGTTTAGAGCACAATATCTCTATACATACAGCACTCAAAAGTGCTTGTATGACAGAGGTCGTATGGTTTCCTATTAAGGAGCAGCACAGCCTCTGTGCACTACCATACATGCTACATGTGCACGGCTCTTCCATGTGCATGGGGCCTTAAGGTGAAAATATTTATGACATTATTTGTTGGTAGGTGTAATATAAATAAGTTAAGAAGAACAGGGTCTTGGCACTAAATTTAGATCAGAGGCGTAGCTTCCACTATACTATAGCTATGTTGAGTACAACACAAGTTAATTCCTAAAGCCCATTGGCAATCGGACAGATTCCCGGATTAGCATTCTACATTAATACGAGTAACCCTGTATATTGTGTTTCCAAGGAAGGCGTAAAACTCTATCTTAAATCTATGCACACTATCATCCACTATCAAATCCTGAGGGAGAACATTACATAACTTTGTAGTAATGTTTTTGCAATTTCAAGTTTAACCGTCATTTAAATCTTTTTTTTTTCCGATACATCAAGTACAAGCGAAGAACCTTTGTAATAAATTGTATTTCAGAAAAAATCCTCTTTCTCCACTTATCTCCCCCAGCCGCCAGCACTAATCATTCAATCTCAATTCACTGCTAAAATCTGTATTTAGGGAGGCAAAGATAGAGACAGATCACTTAGAGATAAGGGTACAGTTAATGACCATAGAACTACATGGAGAATGGAGGAGGAAGCAAGAGGAGGGAGCAGCTGCAGAGAGAGACAAAGATAGATGCTGCTGCATCTAGTAAGTATTTTACTAGAATCCAGCACTGGAGTGAGACAGTAAAACACTTAATAGAACAGCATGGAGGGCATTACACAGCTGTAATAAGCTGTGGCTCCTCCTGCCCCTCCACTTTCCATAGACTTTTATGGGCAGCAGCTGGAGAAAAAGGCATTTTATAGGTACATTTTTTTAAGATATCAACAAATAAAGGTACATAGAGTATAAAATACAACCAGCATTTTATCAGAGGTGTTACAGAAGTACCAAAGTACAAGCGGTCAGTTATTAAACAAAGGCAGAGGGATATGCACAGTCGTATTGTGACATATTAATTTTTAACAAACAACAAAAAAAAACCTAATATACAGCTTTTCAATATGGAGAAAAAAGTAAATCAGAAGAGAAATGCAGTCCAGAATAATGTCCCAGCGGAGGATTGAGAGGACCAGGAGACACACCGCTAGCCCTTAGCAAAGAAAGTAATTTGTAGGTTAGCAGGTAAGGGGACTAATAATTAATGGCTCGTGTATGGGTTAGCTATCCAAGGTTGCCATACTTTAGTAAACTTATCTGGACACCCTCTTGCTTCATACATAAGGTTAAAAAGAGGAAGATTAGAATTTACCATTGAGATTCATGCTTGTAGTGTAGGATCCTTGGGATGTTTCCAGTGTGTGAGGATGTTGTTTTTTTTTTAGCATAAAATAACAGTAGCATCATAAGGGATCTTGAGGCCACAGGGTGTATAAGTTCCTCTACGAGGAGAAGTAAACAAATCTTGGGATCCAGTATTCGTGGGAGACCTACGTTGAGTTCAATAAACTCCATAACCTCTGTCCAAAAGTTAAGGATAACTGGACAGTCTCAAGACATTTCAATCCGAAACAATTTAGAAGGAGTGTAATAAATGTGATGAAAAAATTTAACCTGGATGAGGCGGTCCCTAGCTGAGATTAAGGGACCAGTCAAAGATTCCAAGATGTCCTCGTGATCATCAGTGGATACAGAGGAAAGAATCTGGGACCAATGATCCAGAGCCCTACCAAGCTTGTTAGAAGACACACGTAACAGTTGTTTATAGAGTAAGGACACAGGCTTAACCAGCGTATACTGCGTGACCCTATCCTCCACTGGGGATGTACACAGTTTCCCTCTCTCCCAGCATGAAGCCCTTAATATTAGGGGAGTGGTGTATGGCATCTGCGAGAGGCTCGATAGCCAATGCAAAAAGGGAAGGGGAAAGAGGACAATCCTGTCTAGTTCTTCGGCCCAAAGCAAAAGGTAGAAGAAATGTGGCGGTTAATTCTTAAACTGGCTATAGGTTGAATGTATAAAAGTCGTATCCATTGGATGAATTTTGGTCCAAAGCCAAACCTATGTAGTACAGACCACAAATACTGCCATTCCACTGAATCAAAGGCTTTTTCTAGGTCTAAGGAAGCAATGATACGAGAGACAGAATTACTGTGAGTATACGATAAATTGGTAAATAGTCTACGCAGATTAATATCAGTGGCTTTCCCTGGCATAAAGCCAGACTGGTCTGGGTGAATAACTTGAGAAATAATTTTCTGTAAACGTATTGCCAAAACTTCAGCCAGGATTCTGATATCGCAATTGAGAAGCGAAATAGGCCGATAAGAGCCATACTCTTTAGGATCTTTCTGGGGTTCAGGGATGAGAACTATGAGCGCCTCTCTCATTGAGGGTGGGAGAATCCGCTCTGCAAATAAGGAGTGGATGAAGCATTGAAGACTAGGAGCAATCATCTCTACATGAGCTTTATACCACTCAATAGGTAGGCCATCTAAACCAGGAGTCTTCCTATTGGGAAAGGAACTAATAGCTGCAGTAATCTCCTCTACTGCTAAATCAGCCTTCAAAAGACTAACATCCTCTTTATCTAAAGTAGTAAGGGCTATAAGGTCTAAAAATTCCTCCAGATCAGACAAAGCATATATTACCTTAGAGCAGGGGTCTCAAGCCCACGGGTCGCGGGCCGCATGCGGGCCCTGGGGCTGTCATCTGCAGCCCGCAGGACACAGAGCCGCTAGTACAGACTCTGCTCCGGGACTCTGGAATTCCCTGACATCGCTGTCCACATATGGAGAGCGATGTCTGGGGCTTCCCCAGAGCAGGAGTCTATTGCAGAGCGCTAATATCGGCTCTGCTCCGGGACTCTGTGGAATTCCCTGACATCACTGTCCATATATGGACAGTGTGTCAGGGTCTTCTCCAGAGCGGAGTCCCGGGCAGAGCGCTAGTACAGGCTCTGCTCCGGGACTCTGGAATTCCCTGACATCGCTGTCCATATAAGGACAGTGTGTCAGGGTCTTCCCCATAGCGGAGTCTTGGGCAGAGCGCTAGTACAGGCTCTGCTCCGGGATTCTGTGGAATTCCCTGACATCGCTGTCCATATATGGACAGTGTGTCAGGGTCTTCCCCATAGCGGAGTCCCAGGCAGAGCGCTAGTATCGGCTCTACTCCGGGACTCTGTGGAATTCCCTGACATCGGTGTCCATGTATGGACACACGATGTCTGGGGCTTCCCCAGAGCCGGAGTCCCAGGCAGAGTGCTATTATAGGCTCTGCTCCGGGACTCTGTGGAATACCCTGACATCGCTGTCCACATATGACCAGCGATGTCTAGGGATTCCCCAGAGCAGGAGTCCCAGTGATGTCAGGAGAACAGCCTACTAGCGGTCTGCCCGGGACTCCAGCTCTGGGGTTGCCCCTGACATCCATGTCCATATATGGACAGTGATGTCAGGAGCAGAGCTGAAATCCCAGGCAGAGTGCTAGAAGCGGCTCTGCTCCAGGACTTCTACTCTGGGCATGCCCCTGACATCACTGTCCATATATGGACACTGATGTTAATGGCTTCCCAGAGTTCCGGCACAGAGCCTATACTAGTGCTCTGCTCCGGGAATCCGGCTCTGGAGTTGCCCCTGATATCACATTCTGGTCCAGGAGGATTCCCTGACGTCACAGTGATGTCAGGGGCTCCAACACTAGGGGAATCCCCAGCCAAAGCGTCGGCAACGCTCTGGCTGGGGATTCCACTCCTAGAGGGAGCCCCAATGGAGCTATCTACTTGGGGTGTGTGTGGCATTATCTGTAGAGGGCACTGTGGCAGCATCTACGGAGGGCACTGTGGCAGCATCTGCGGAGGGCACTGTGGCAGCATCTGCGGAGGGCACTGTGGCAGCATCTATGGAGGGCACTGTGGCAGCATCTACAGAGGGCACTGTGGCAGTATCTACAGAGGGCACTGTGGCAGTATGTACAGAGCACCCTGTGGCATTATCTAGGGGTGTGTTGCATTATCTACAGAGGGCACTGTGGCATTATCTACAGAGGGCAATGTGGCATTATCTACAGAGGGCACTGTGGCATTATCTACAGAGGGCACTGTGGCATTATCTACAGAGGGCACTGTGGCATTATCTACAGATGACACTGGCATTATCTACAGAGGGCACTGTGGTATTATCTACAGAGGGCAATGTGGCATTATCTACAGAGGGCACTGTGGCATTATCTACAGAGGGCACTGTGGCATTATCTACAGAGGGCACTGTAGCATTATCTGCAGAGGGCACTGTGGCAGCATCAACAGAGGGCACTGTGGCAGCATCTACGGCAGGCACTGTGGCAGCATCTACGGAGGGCACTGTGGCAGCATCTATGGAGGGCACTGTGGCATTATCTAGGGGTGTGTTGCATTATCTACAGAGGGCACTGTGGCATTATCTACAGAGGGCAATGTGGCATTATCTACAGAGGGCACTGTGGCATTATCTACAGAGGGCACTGTGGCATTATCTACAGAGGGCACTGTGGTATTATCTGCAGAGGGCAGTGTGGCAGCATCAACAGAGGGCACTGTGGCAGCATCTACGGAGGGCACTAAGGCAGCATCTATGGAGGGCACTGTGGCAGCATCTACAGAGGGCACTGTGGCAGCATCTACAGAGGGCACTGTGGCATTATCTAGGGGTGTGTTGCATTATCTACAGAGGGCACTGTGGCATTATCTACAGAGGGCACTGTGGCATTATCTACAGAGGGCACTGTGGCATTATCTACAGAGGGCACTGTGGCATTATCTACAGAGGGCACTGTGGCATTATCTGCAGAGGGCACTGTGGCAGCATCAACAGAGGGCACTGTGGCATTATCTACAGAGGGCACTGTGGCATTATCTACAGAGGGCACTGTGGCATTATCTACAGAGGGCACTGTGGCATTATCTACAGAGGGCACTGTGACAGCATCAACAGAGGGCACTGTGGCAGCAATTACAGAGGGCACTGTGGTAGCATCTATGGAGGGCACTGTGGCAGCAGCATCTACAGAGAGCACTGTGGCAGCATCCACAGAGGGCACTGTGGCACTATCTAAAAAGGGGCTGCCAAATCTTGACATGTGTGTCTGCCAAACACTGCTAACTGAGCTGCTGGACTGCATTTAGCAACACTTAAACTCGAAAACTGGATTGTTGAAATAAGCACGTGGAGAAATATCTCAAATTTTAAACCTAGCGGTATTATTTTAGTAATATAGTGCTATAGTAGATCAAATAACTAATTGATTAACAATAATTTTGTATTGTATCAAATTTGAAAGTAATGCGGCCCGTCATCTTCCCATTTTTTCTATATGTGGCCCACTTATCCGGCCGAGTTTGAGATCCCTGCCTTAGAGGAATACAAGTCTGCATAAAAGTGAGCAAATATCTGGTAAATAGTGAGGGGGTCAGTGACAATCTCCCCAGTGCTGGAGTTCACCTGCATAATGGGGTGTGAGTTTGCTCCTTCTCTGGCCAAGTAAGCCAGCAGAAGTCCAGTTTTGTTCTCGTTGTCAAAGACTCTGCTGGGAATACAAAGTCAGTTTCCTAGTAAATTCAGTTAACAGTAAGTTATATGCATGTTGCTTCACAAAAAAAACCTGAAAAAGCTGAGGACTCCCTAGATCTTAAATATTCTGCTTCCGCAGCTGCTAAATGAGCTTCAGCACTAAGGCGCTGCTGGGCCAGCCCATGTCTATGTGAGGAGACAGCCCGTATGATAACCACTCTAGTATAGGCCTTAAAGACATCCAAAACCATCCCACAGTCTGCCTGTAATGACAGGGATAGGGAAACAGACAAGTGAGCCCTAATCTACCCGCCACTCAGTCCCTGCCTACTTGCAACGACCCGCCCTAGGCGACGGGGTACAACTGGGCGACGGTCCCTACACTCAGTAAGTGCACGACAGACAACCAGACAAGGAAACACAGAACAAAGGGAAGAGGGGCAGTTGCCCACGGCAACACCGTGAGCAACAAGAGTAGTAAACGAGCCGAGTCAAATAAGGAGAGTACGAGGTGCCAAACGCAGAGCAGGAGAGTAGTGAACAAGCCGGGTCAAACCAGGAGTGTACGAGGTACCAAACGCAGAGCAGGAGAGTAGTCAATAAGCCAGGGTCAGTATGAAGCAGGGTCAAATGTTCAGAAGCTGCAGCAGGGCCAGGAAACCAAACGAGAAGAATCACAAGCAAGGAGGAACAGGAAAGGCAGGTATAAATAGACGGAGGGTGGGAGCTAGCTCCGTCTGGCCAGGCTGTGATAGGCTCTCCCACTCCTAAGCCTGCCATCCTGAGTGGTGGAAGATGGAGTCAGTCTCACAGAAATAGAAGCAGGTGCAGACTGATTACCTATGGGCGTGGATACAGAAGCTGTGCCTGGCAGATTCTTAACACTGCCGATCCTGCATTGGTATCCCAATAACTAGGAGGGTCAATTTTCTAGGGAGCTTGCTACATCTCGACAGGAGAGACACAGAGGGCTTAACCTCCAAATCTTACTCTATATATACATAGTTAGTACGGCTGAAAAAAGACACAGGTCCATCAAGTTCAACCAAGGGATGGGAAAAGGAAAGGGAAACATTTCTACACATAGGAGCTAATACTTTTTTGTTCTAGGAAATAATCTAACCCTTTTTTAAAGCCATCTACTGTCCCTACTGTGACCAGCTCCTGCAGTAGACTATTCCATAGATTCAAAGTTCTCACAGTAAAGAAGGCTTGTCGCCTCTGCAGTATTATAACCTATATATATATTTTCTTAGCCAATTTATCATACTCAAGATATCACATATCCATATTCATTAAACCAAAAAGAAAAATCTTGATATAATATTATTTTATCAAAATATTTTTATTATTAGTAATTTATTACACATAAATACAAAAAATACAGATACAAAAACAACCCCCCTCCCAAGTATATACTATAGACATTTAAAATATCATTAAAATATATATGCCAGGTGTTATATAATAGGTATCAAAAAGATAATATATATGATGATATCAATGTTGGGTCCTCATACAGCAAAGCATGCACCCTAAGAATAGATTGGAAAACATGTATATATACATGCAATAACAACATCAGAACACTAAGGAGCTGATGTAAATAGTGCTACACTGACCGGTCACTCCAGTCGCAAGAGTATAATGATAATAGTGAAGCATGGAGCACAAAAGCCAATAGGGAGAGATTAACTACCAAAGATGATAGAAATGGACTATACCTGCAGAGGACATGATGAATATGAAATAAACACCTGGACACCGAGCACCTCAACACCTTATTTCATATTCATCATGTCCTCTGCAGGTATAGTCCATTTCTATCATCTTTGGTAGTTAATCTCTCCCTATTGGCTTTTGTGCTCCATGCTTCACTATTATCATTATACTCTTGCGACTGGAGTGACCGGTCAGTGTAGCACTATTTACATCAGCTCCTTAGTGTTCTGATGTTGTTATTGCATGTATATATACATGTTTTCCAATCTATTCTTAGGGTGCATGCTTTGCTGTATGAGGACCTAACATTGATATCATCATATCTATTATCTTTTTGATACCTATTATATAACACCTGCCATATATATTTTAATGATATTTTAAATGTCTATAGTATATACTCGGGAGGGGGGTTATTTTTGTATCTGTATTTTTTGTATTTATGTGTAATAAATTACTAATAATAAAAATATTTTGATAAACTAATATTATATCAAGATTTTTCTTTTTGGTTTAATAAATTGTCGCCTCTGCAGGTTGAACCTTTTTTTCTCCAGACGAAGGGAGTGCCCCCTTGTTTTTTGAGGGGGTTTTAAATGGAACAGGATTTCACCATATTTTTTGTATGTGCCATTCATATATTTATATAAATTAATTACGTCCTTCCTTAGTCGTCTTTTTTCAAGGCTAAATAGGTTTAATTCTTTTAATCTTTCCTCATAACTTAGATTCTCCATGCCCCTTATTAGCTTCGTCACTCTTCTTTGTATTATTTCTAACTCCAGGGCATCCTTTCTATGAACTGGAGCCCTGAACTGAACTGCATATTCTAGATGAGGCCTTACTAATGCTTTGTAAAGTGGCAATATTACATCCCTGTCCCGCGAGTCCATGCCTCTTTTAATACACGACAATATCCTGCTGGCCTTTGAAGCAGCTGATTGATACTGCATGCTGTTATTTAGCTTATGATTTACAAGTACACCCAGATCAAATGAATCCCCCAGTGTAGCTCCCACTAGGACATATGATGAATGCAGGTTGTTGGTACCCAGATGCATAACTTTACATTTATCTACATTAAAATTAATTTGCCAACTGGATGCCCAAACACTTAGTTTGTTTAAATCCGCTTGCAATTCGCGAACATCTTCCATAGGCTAAACTATATTACATAACTTGGTGTCATCTGCAAAAATAGAAATAGTGCTATTAATCCCATCCTCTATATCATTAATAAATAAGTTGAATAATAGTGGTCCTAGCACTGAACCCTGGGGTACACCACTTATAACCGGGGACCATTCAGAGCAAGAATCATTGACCACAACTCTCTGGATACGGTCCTTGAGCCAATTCTCAATCCAATTACAAACTATACTTTCTAAACCTATAGTCCTTAATTTACCCATTAGGCGTCTATGGGGGACAGTGTCAAATGCCTTTGCATAGTCCAAAAACACTATATCCACAGCGGCCCCTCTGTCTAGGCTTCTGCTCACCTCTTCATAAAAATAGATCAGGTTAGTTTGACAACTTCTGTCCTTAGTAAAACCGTGCTGGCTGTCACTTATAATACTATTTTTTGTCACATAATCCTGTATATAGTCCCTCAATAGCCCCTCAAACATGTTCCCCACGATGGATGTTAAGCTTACTGGTCTATAATTACCCGGGCAAGACCTAGAGCCCTTTTTGAAAATAGGCACAACGTTTGCCCTGCGCCAGTCCCTTGGCACTATACCAGTCACTAGAGAATCTCTGAATATTATGAAAAGGGGGACAGAAATAACTGAACTAAGCTCTTTAAGAATTCTAGGGTGTATCCCATCTGGTCCCGGGGCCTTGTGCACATTTATTTTATTTAATTTAGCTTGGATCATATCTACATTCATCCAATTCAGTATATCAACTGATATATTAACAACACTGGCACCAGCTACATCAGCTGCTCTTTCTTCTGTTGTATATACAGGACTAAAGAACCCATTTAGTAACTCTGCCTTCTCTTGATCCCCAACTCCCCATTACCACTATCTAGGGGTCCTACATGTTCAGATCTTGGCTTTTTTGCATTTATGTACTTAAAGAATATTTTGGGATTAGTTTTACTATCATTGGCCACCTACCTTTCATTTTGTATTTTTGCTGATTATATTACATTTTTATAGATTTTATTACGCTCTTTATAATTTAAAAAGGCTACAGTTGTACCCTCAGATTTGTATTTTTTAAATGCCCTTTTTTTGTCATGTATTGCCCTTTTTACAGAAGGTGTAAGCCATGTGGGATTTAATTTTTGTCGTTTATACTTCTTACCTATAGGAATAAATTTTGCACTATAATTACCCAAAGTAGATTTGAAAATCTCCCATTTATCATTTGTTCCATTATTTGAAATTTTTTCTTCCCAGTCTATATCCTGAATTGCAGCCCTCATCCTGGAGTAATTGGCTTTCCTAAAATTAAATGTTTTTGCCCTCCCAGCCTGTGTTTTTTTTTTTTTTACAGTATAGGTAAAATGTAACTATATTGTGATCACTGTTACCGAGGTTTTCATGAACATTGACATTCCCAACAAGATCTGCATTATTAGAAATGACCAGATCCAACAGAGCTTCACCTTTAGTCGGGTCTTCCACAAACTGGCCCATAAAATTTTCCTGCAACAGGTTGAGAAAATGTCTCCCCTTTGCAGTTGAAGCCGAACCATGACACCAATTAATGTCCCAGTAATTAAAATCTCCCATTATTACTACAGTACCCGCCTGTGCAGCCCGCAACATCTGTTTATATAGCTGACATTTCATCTCCTCAGTTATATTGGGGGTTCTATAGATTACACCAAAAGTAATTTTTTCAGTGATTACCTCCCTTTCTAGTTACACCCACAAGGTTTCAACCTCCTCACAGTCTTCACCCACTATTGTCTCTTTCACACTCGCCTTCATATCACTTCTCACATACAGACATACACCACCACCTTTCCTATTTGTCCTGTCTTTCCGAAAAAGTGTAAAGCCCTGTAGATTTACAGCCCAGTCGTGTGAAGAGCCTAGCCATGTTTCAGCAACACCAACTATATCTATATTTTCTTTCAGTATCAAGGACTCCAGCTCCCCCATTTTGCTTGCTAGACTTCTGGCATTTGTGAACACACTTTAACTTTCCTTTCAGTTTTTCACTTTTATTATCAGAAATGTGATTATTTGACGTTTGGGCATTTTTATTTACACTGCTGTTTTGTAACAAAATGATCTCCTTATCCTGTTGTCTAGTCCTCTCCCCACAGTCTGTTTCTCCCCCCACCAATAAAGTCTGACCCCTCTCTAACCTGACTACCCCTTTATTTTCTACATTGACCTCCCTCCTCAGCCCTAGTTTAAAAACTCCACCACCCCAGCTAGAATTCTCTCCCCCAGCACAGCGGACCCCCTTACATTTAGGTGCAAATCATCTGCAGAATACTGTTTGTACCCCAATGAAAAGCCAGCCCAGTGCTCTAGGAAACCAAAGCCTTCTCCTCTACACTAAGACTTAAGCTATGCATTTAACTTTCCTGTGATGTGCATGGCACAGGCAGTATTCCTGAGAATACAACCTTGGAGGTCCTTCCCTTCAGCTTGTAGCCTAGTTCTTTAAAATTATTCTTAAGACTCCTCCACCTACCATTTATTCTGTCGTTGGTACCCACATGGACCACGACAGCTGGATCACCACCAGCCCCTCCCAGTAATTTATCCACCCGTTCCACCACATGCTGAACCCTGGCACCAGGGAGACAGCAAACCATTCTGTTGAGGCGGTCTTGGTGACAAATTATTCTATCCGTCTTCCGGATTATAGAATCCCCTACAACTATCATTTGTCTTGGCTTACCTGAATTACCATCCCACTGACTACTAGATGGGCTGTTCTCCCGGCTGTTAGGGAGATCAGTATCCACTAGGGCTGCCATTTCTGAGAGAAACCCTCGCATCATCACCCAACTTGGCAATTTTGCTTGGAATATCAGAAACAGGATTGGCCTTCCTTTTCTTGGACACCTTTCTACTGCCCCTAACTACACTAACCCAGCAACTTGCCTGATCCTGCTCACCCATGTCTTCACCCTCCAGTTCTAACCCACTAACTGCATGCTTCGTGAGCAGCAAGCTCAGCTCAAGATTGTCTATCTTCCTCAGTGTTGCATTCTGCTCATCCAGATCTCTAATGCGAGCTTCCAGGTGACCAACATGCTCACATCTGCCACAGAGATATTCACCCTGGAACTCAGGCTCCAGATCGTGCATACATATAGCACACTGTGCACTGAAGAAAACCTCCAATCCTGCTATCCATTATCCCAGTTACAAAAAAACAAAAACAGTGAACAGTTGTTAAAGTGAAAGAAAAGAATAGTACTTACTGGGGCTTTAACTCCTCTTTTTAACTCCGGTTTTGTAACTCCACTTGATATACAAACCACTTGTTTAAAAAACCCACCAGAGCAGGCTCTACAGAGGCCTGAGGGCTATTTTATACCACCTGGGACCAGTTAACACCTCACCTTAGTCAGCAGCTCAGCAGGAAGTAAGCTGCAAAGATGGTTTTAAATTGTGTCAGTTTTGCAAACTTCTTTTAGCAAGCACTCAATTTATATATCACATACAATAGCCCCCACTTTGTCACACACAACACAGCAAGTCAATCCGGTTTTGTAACTCCACTTGATATACAAACCACTAGTTTAACAAGCCCACCAGAGCAGGCTCTCCAGAGTCCTGAGGGCTTATTTACACCTCAGGGAATCCCATAGTGAGCAATAAGGGGGAGTAGTCAGAGATACCACGAGGGAGGTACTGAGCATCCACTACAAACATAGAGGCTGCGTTTCCAAATGGCAAATCAATTTGGGAAAAGGCTCTATATGCAGCAGAATGACACGAATAGGCCAAAGAGAGAGGATGACGAGTACGCCAAATCTTTTGGTGGTGGTATGTTGCAGCCCAATTTGCAAGACGAGAAATACCACCAGGAAGTCCACCCAACCTGCCCAACTCAGGGTAAAGCAGTAGGTTAAAATAACTAAGGATCAGGAGTGGTGCAAGGCCTAGGTCCTCCACCATTACCATATTATCATAGTACTGTAATTGAGTGGTAGCAGGAGGTGGGTTATAAATATTAACTAAAATATGTAAGGTAAAGTGTATTTGACATAGCATTACAATTTATCTTTCCCTAGAATCCACCTCCACAGAGGTAACTGCAAATTGATAAGACTTGTGAACCAGCAGCGAGACCCCACAGGAGTAGTTGGAGAAGGAAGTGTGTCACGCCCAACCCAAGAGCATTTAAGCGCTTGTAACTTAGGGCCTAGTAGATGAGTCTCTTGAAGGAGAACTAAATGTGGAGTAAAAATAGACAGAACATTAGACCAGAGGCATTTTTCATTTATCACTAAGACCTCTCACATCCAGGTCATGATCTTAAGATGTCTCAGGGCATGACCAGACGTGGCGGAATTGCACTTGAATTCCGCTGCGGATAGTCCGCTGCGGAAATCCGCAGCGTACACACTTCTCCATAGCATTCCACACCTTTTTCGTTAGGTTCGTTTTCACGTTACGGACAATTCCGCTGCGGAGCATAGGCTGCGGTGCGGAATTTGGTGTCCGCAGAATACACTGGTTTTTGCGGACGTGTAGCGGACTTGTTGCGGACTCATTGCGGAATTTCTCCATTGACTTCAATGGAGAGTCAAAATTCTGCAATGAAGTCCGCAGATGTTATGTGTGCTGCGTAGCGTATTTGTTTTACAAACAGGATCTTTCTTCATTCTGGCTGGACCTATGTATTTCTAGGTCTACAGCCAGACTGAAGCCCCATGCACACTAACGTAAAAACGCCCGTAATCATGGGCCATTATTACAACACGGGCAGGCCCATAGAAGTCAATGGGGCTCCCGTAATTACGGGTGACTACGTGTGTGCACCCGTAATTACGGGAGCGTTGCTAGGCGACGTCAGTAAATAGTCACTGTCCAAGGTGCTGAAAGAGTTAAACGATCGGCAGTAAGGCCTCATTCACACTTCAGTCTTTTCCTTCAGGGTGCTATCCGTTTTTGTCACTGATAGCACCCTGAACCCATTCATTTCAATGGGGCCATGCACACTTCAGGTTTTTTGACGGTCCGTTGCTCCGTTCCGTTCCAAAGTAGAGCATGTCCTACTTTGGTCCGAGAATCCGTGACCGTGAGGCCCATGCAAGTCAATGGGGCCGTCAAAAAAACTGAAGGCACACTGAAGGCATCCGTGTGCCGTCCGTGTGTGACGGAGCCGTTGCCTAGCAACCGCCGGGCGGGCAGAAAAACATTAGAAAAATATTACACTAATCGGCAGCCACTTGTCTCTATCAATAACTGATAGAGAAAAGAGGCTGCTGATTAAAAATAAAATAAAAAGCATTTCATACGTACCCGGTTGTTGTCTTGGTGACGAGTCCCTCTTCTTCCTCCAGTCCGACCTTTTTTAGTGACGCGGCAGCCCGTGATTGGCTGCCGAGGCCGCGGCAGCCCGTGATTGGCTGCCGAGACCGCGGCCGCGGCGACATGGATTGAACGTCATCGCTGGAGGCCGGACAGGAGGAATGTAAGTATGAACTTTTTTTTACATTAAAATTTTATTTTCCGCGCGCCGAGCATGGTACTGTCACCCTGGACAGTACCATGCTCGGCGCACGGAAATGGAAACACGGAGTGCACACGGACACCACACGGCCGCTAAAACGGGTTCACGGACCCGTCAAAAGCGGCCGTGAATACGGTGACATAAGTGTGCACGAGGCCTAACTGTTTTAGCACCCTGGACAGTGACTTCCGATCACAATATACATCAACCTGTAAAAAAATAGAAGTTCATACTTACCGAGAACTCCCTGCTTCTTCCTCCAGTCTGGCCTCCCGGGATGACGTTTCAGTCCAAGTGACGGCTGCAGCCAATCACAGGCTGCAGCGGTCATATGGACTGCCGTGTCATCCAGGGAGGTCGGGCTGGATGTCAAGAGAGGGACGCGTCAACAAGGCAACGGCCGGGTAAGTATGAATTTCTTGTACTTTTACTAGGGAAAGGGCTGTCCCTTCTCTCTATCCTGCACTGATAGAGAGAAGGGAAAGTACTTTCACCTCAATACGCAACGGCTAGTCCGCATCAATTTAATGCCCATTTTAGGCAGAGCCGCAACAGAATCTGCAATGCAGATTATGTGCGGCATTGATGCGGACAGTGGCGGAAAAAATACACCACGTCTGGTCATGCCCTCAAAGTTTCCATCTGTAATATAGAAGTAATTAGAAGCATAGGAGAGGCACAAGGGCATAAGCAGAGCATAGAAAAAGAGCCTGCCACAATAGAAGTGGTGTCCAGTATCCGTAAAGGTCAATCTACTGATCCACAGAAATCCACAGCTGCATATGATAAAGCATAGAAGCAAGAAAAGCTGACAAAAAAAACCCACCGAAACCCAACCAATCCATCCGCCCGAACATAAGATTAAATGGTTAAACGAGGGGGCGACCCCTTGCCCAACCTACAGTATATATGTGAAAAAAAGTAAAAAGAGATGAATTCACTGGCAATACAGAATGGAAGATAGGATTACAACACCACAATAATTCGAGATGCAACAAACTTTCTCCTCTGTACATATGATAGCAAGGAGACATAAGGCACATCAAAAGTAAAGCAGATTGTTGAGACTCCAAATTATCAACTTTGGATCGAATGGGGCCTACCGCATCCTCCAGGTCAGAAATACGATGCTCAGATAGAGTAGCCCTTTCACGGAGGGTATGTACATCTGCCTGGAGGAGGCCAAAGTCAGTCTGAGGAGCGTCTATCTTTTCTGTGAACACAGTGCAAGATTTAGTGATGGCTCTCAGAACATCCAGCATGGATAACTCCACCGGCATGTCTTCTACATTTTGTCATTCTGAAGATAAACTGGAGCACTCCGTTATAATATGCAGTTTATAATATGTTTTATTTGGAAGAGGGCAAAAAAAAGGTTTGTAACGTTTCGGCCTAAACACACTGTCCTTATCAAACTGTATTGCCGCTGGATAAGAGGGGTATGTGATGTTGGAAGCAAATAGCACTGTAGTAAGGGGTATGTAATACCAGTAGTGGGCGTTAAGCCTTTTATCCAGCGGCAAAAGAATTTAATAAAGGCCGTGTGTTTAAGGCGAAACTTTACAAACCTTATTTTTTCCCTCATCCAAATAAAACTTCTCTGCATATCATAACGGAGTGCTCCAGTTTATTTTCACAATATTGATGGGGTGGGAACCCTACCAACAGCACCTGGAATATACACAGAGTGCTACAGATAATATTTGCACTAGATTCTCCATTTTGTGAGTAATTTTAGATTGCTTAGATGGAGCCATTTAAGGTCTACTCAGAACAATGGTGCAAAACGTAGAAGCAGGATAACAGACTCAGGCAGGGCCGGACTGGCCGTGTGGCAGTTCTGGCAAATGCCAGACGGGCCGCTGAGCAGTGGGCCGCCTGCTGGCCGTCCAAACGATAAATGTCAGCCCAGGCGACAGGGTACAGCATTTGTAAGGGGGCGGCTGGCACAGCAGCTGCCGTCCGACTGTAATAGCAGACGTGGTCTGTGCTGCTTTACTAAATCTCCCTATGTAAAATCTCCCCCTCCGGCCCCCCTTCCCTGCTCTTCACACAACCTGGGAGGGGGAGGGGAGACTGTCGGTGGGCTCTGTGTCGGGCTGTGAGCTGAAGTACTGGAGTGAAGAATCCCCCCCATCAACTGCTGAACTCACTTCACAATTATCCTACATAAAAGTAAGTGCATGTGTGTTTACAATGTGTACTTTATATGTGTATAATGTGTGCATGTAATGTGCATATTTGTGTGTCTGTGACGTGTACATGGGTATATATAGTGTGTGTGATGTATATATAGTGTATGTGCACATGTGTGTATATATATATATATATAGTGTGTGTGGGTGTATATAGTGTATGTATATATATAAGTGGAGAGAGCTATAGCTGTATTTATTTCACTTGTAGTTTAAATACTGCAGATTTTACCACTGGATTTAGTTGTGGTAAGGGCTCGTCCACACACTCCTAAATTGCTGCGTTTCTTCCGGCCGGAAAAAACGCAGCAGAATTCAGTAGCAACATAGTGGGGGACATTTAACAAATCTCACCCACACGCTGCGTAAAATTTCCGAGCCGAAATTGACCTGCGGTGCGTAATTTACAGACCGCAGCATGTCAATTTCCGCTACGGAAAGTGTGCAGAATTTCTGCGTTTTCATAGGAGATGTCTCCATCTCCTAACATTGAGAAAAACACAGCAATTTATTTTCTGTTGCAAACACCTCAGGAAATGGTGCGTTTTTGCCACAGCGGAAAGCCTTTCACTTTCAAACGTAATTGCTGCAGAATTTTTTTTGCATCAATTCCGTTGTGTGTGGACAAGCCCTAAATCCGCAGCAAAAGGGCTTCTCCACACGTATTGGAATTGCTTCAGAAAATGGAGCGGATTTTGCTGCGTTTTTCTCAATGTTGGGGGATAGTAACATTCCTCTGAAAAACGCAGCAATTCAGTCCACTTTCTACAGCAGGAATTGACATGCTGCAGTACGAAAAATACGTACCGCAGGTAAAATTCTTGTCAGAAATTTTACGCAGCGTGTGGATAGGATTTAATAAATCTCACCCACTTTGCTGCTACTGTATTCTGCGCATTTTCCATCCACAACTCCGGATGGAAAATATGCAGCAATTCTGTTACGTGTGGACAAGCCCTAATGCAGTAGCAGCAGAGTGGGTGAGATTTGAACAAATCTCACCCACACGATGAGCGGAAAAAAACGCAGCGATTCCGATGCAAAATATCGCGACTCAGAAATAATGTAAATCTTATACTTACCCAGAATTCAGTTTTTTTTGCCCTGGCCGGCCTCCTGGAAAGACGTTTCATCCATGTGACTGCTGCAGCCAATCGCAGGCTGCAGCGGTCACATGGGTTGACACATCATCCCAGGGCTGCAGGATGTAGGAGGGAAGCGTCGCCATGGTAAGTATTCATTTTTTCTGCTCAGTTTTCCACAGCGGCCATTCCTGGCCTAAAAACGACATCACAATTTGCTGCGGTTTTTCAGCCGGATTTCCCTGCGGCGCACAGGGCGTATACGTTGTATGCTTTTACACAACGTATCCGTTCTGTGGGATCATACCCGTACAGTATATACATATAGTAGCTGCTGTCTTACAACGATACAGCTGCAAACCACGCCAACGTGCTGCATTCCCACGAGCCAGCGCAGTTTTCAAATGATTGTTAATGCCCATGCAGTTTTTTGCAAACCATAACAATCATTTGAAAACCACACCGACTTTTGGTAAAACTGCATGTGCTACGTGTTGTACTGGACGATGGTTGTTAGTAAAGATCTGATTGTTTGCATTAAAGGCTGTGTACCCCTTTCAAGTGGATTTTTTTTATTTTTTATAAAATGGCAGTCAGTGTGTTTTGTGCAACTTTATAATTCGTTTTTATTAAAAAATATTTTTACTTTTTGAGATACAGCTGCTCTGTATCCTGTAAACAGAGCAGCTGTATCTGACGCTGAATCCTGAACACGTCAGGTGCGTGTAACTGACGGGTTCAGTGTCAGCGGGTCCTGTGTGTCTTTGACACGCAGGTTCCACCTATAATAGATCACATCTAAGTTACTTAAATGTGATAGATTACAGGTGGATACAGTCAACTACTCTATTGATTCCGCCAGAAAAAAGGAAAACTGAGACAAACTGAAGCCATTAGCAACGGAAGCGTTACCATTGAAATCAATGGTAACGGTAACGGAAAGCTATGGTTTCTGTTTGGTTTCCGTTCGTGGGTTCCCCTGACGGAAAGGTCTGACGGTACCCATGAACGGAGCCCCGACGCAGGTCAGAATGAAGCCTAATTATTACTGTATGATCTGTACAGATGATGGAGGGTACTATTTTCTGGGGTATAAGCAGCTCCCAGTATATCATTACCGTTGTTTAAGTCATACTGGAAGCTGCTAACCTGATTTTGAAAAGTACAGTCCCTGTACTGAAATTTTTTTGTACTGAGCTTTGTCCTGGTGCTGTATATATGTATGAGCTTGGTTCTGGTGTTGTATATATGTACTGAGCTTGGTTCTGGTGCTGTATGTATATATATATATATATATATATATACATATATATGTATATATATATATATATATGTACTGATCTTGGTTCTGGTGTATATATGTACTGAGCTTGGTTCCGGTGTTGTATATATGTACTGAACTTGGTTCTGGTGTAGAGCAGATGGCATTGTTGCAATTCATTGTATGTTTAATCAGAACCTGTCTGGTAGTTTTAACCCCTTGAACCGCCGCCATGTAGTGATACATAAACTGACAATATTTCCAAACATTCCCCTGTATGTTTGTTTCAGATGCAGCAAAATCTTTAAAATCAACTTATAAAATAGTGCACGCTTTATGCTAATTACTATATAAAGGGTCATGGGTCGGTGCCGCTATCCTGTAGAGTCACAAAGTCCAACTGCAAACCCACCTTTCCATGCTTGGTTGACATCCCCCTTGGCTGTTATACATCACTACCAGTCTCCTCCAACTTTCTTGGATGCACCATTGCCTTGTACTCCATGAACACGCACCGTTCAGCGAGTTGTACTCTGCCTGGCTTCATCACTGCACCGCGCATGCCAGGGGAGTACAAGTCAAAGGAGCAGGCTGGTAGTAATGTAGAAGAGTCAGAGGGATGCCAATCAAGATCTGGGGGGCACCATTTAAATTTTCGCCTCAGGCAGCAGAAAAGCTAGAATTGGCCCTGGGGCGGCGGCGCCACTGAAACCAGCTGCCACCACCCCCTCATTCACTAATTGTACCTGCCTTACAATAACGCTGATTGGCAGGGCAGAATGACTTGCTCCGCCAATCAGTACCTTTCAACGATGCTAGCAGCGCAATGACGTCATCTTTTGTTGAAAGACGCTGATTGACGGGGCAAGTCATTCTGCCCTGCCAATCAGCGCCATCGTTCAACCCCAGGGGAGTTATATGTGGGCCACAATCTACAGGAGAGGCTATATGTGAGGTACTATCTACAGGGGGGCCATATGTGGGACACCATATACAGGGGGGCTATATGTGGGGCACCATCTACAGGGGGGGGCTATATGTGGGGCACTACATACAAATAAATCCTCTAGAATAACGAGCATGTACATTATTCTCGTGGAAAAGCAGTGGATTCGTTGGAGTTGGGGCTATCAAGAACTATTCCTCTTTTTATTTACACCTGTTTTAATAAATCTCTCCATGTCTTGTATAGATGAAAGGTGGTTCCATGTACTCCAGGCCAACACTGGTGGCTGTGTATGGCCTGCGGTGGGCCTGTGTGCTTAAAAATGCCAGGGCTGACTTTAAGTCCCAGTCCGGCCCTGGACTCAGGCGAGTGCAATAGTAAATATGGTTAAAGGATCACTAGCATAGGGGAGGGGGGAGAAGTCTCCAGGTATCACAGCATACTTAAAAGAGCAAGCCCCTTGCCTTAAGGAACCCTATATGGCAGACTGGAGAGAGCATTTACACCCTTTGAGAGGGGTACAATAAATGTCAGGATGCCAAACTTATAACAAAAATCAGTTTTTCCAGGAGGAGAGCAGGAGTCCCTCAACAGTTGAGTAATGTACCCCTCCAGACCAGAGAAATTTGTGGAGGCTGCTATTGCCGGGTAATATGACAGTGGCCCCAGGGGAGTCAGGCAGCACCCAGAACAGGAAGCCACATTGTTATACAGTCCACACCACTCAAGGTTTATGGAGAGGTACAGGAGACAAAAGAGTCCCAAATCTTTTGTGGTGGGTGCGCTATTGCACCAATAATGCACTAAATGCTAAGAGCACAGCTTACACAGGCCACACTGCAGAGGAGGTAGTCTCTAAGGCCTTATGGGTTTGATGGCCTTTGTAGGGGTCCATTGCAGGTGTACCCAGGGCCCGCAGCCAGGGGCGTAACTAGGAAAGACTGGGCCCCATAGCAAACTCTTGACCGGGCCCCCCCCCTGGGTGCCACAAGCAGCCCCCCTTATAAATAATGCCCCCTGTAGAATGTGCCATACTGCCCCCCTGTAGACAGTGCTATATAGCCCCGCCTATAGACAATGTAACACCCCATTTGTAGATAGCGCCCCACCTCCCCCTTGTAGATAGTGCCATACAGCCCCCTGTAGATATCACCATAAAGCCCCCACTGTATATAGCGCTGTACAGTTCCCACTGTATATATTGTCACACAGCCCCACCTACTTGTATACAGTGCTCACAGCCCCCCTTAGTAGAAAGTGCAGCACACAGACCCCTGTAGATTGCACCACACTCAGCCCCCTGTAGATAGAGCCACAGTCCTCCCCCTTGTAAATAGTGCCATACAGTTCCCCATGTGTATAGTGCCACACAGCTCCCCCTTGTGTATAGTGCCACACAGCTCCCCCTTGTGTATAGTGCCACACAGCCCCCCTCTATGTATAGTGCCACACAGCACCCCCCCTTGTGTATAGTGCCACAAGGCAATGGCGCATCCGAGAAAGTTGTATCAGCCAGGGAGATGTCACTTAAACATAGAAAGGTGGGTTTGGAGGCAGGACTATGTGACTCTTCAGGATAGCGGCAACGCCCCATGACCCTCTAATGAGTAATTAGCATATAGTGTGTGTCGTTTTAAAAGTGGATTTTAAGGATTTTGCTGCATCTGGAAAAAACATACAAGGGAATGTTTGGAAATATTGTCAGGTCATGTATTACCGCATGGTGGCGGTTCTAGGGGTTAAAACTACCTGACAGATTCCTATTAAATTTAAAATGAATTGAGAACAATTCCATCTGCCCTGCAATTTTGTTATTATAAATATATCCTATATAACTACAGATCCAGAACCGAGCTCTGACATATATACAGTACCACATCCAAGCTCAGTACATAAATACAGCACTAGAACAAAGCTAAGTACATATATACAGCACCAGAACAAAACTCAGTACATACATACAGTACCACAACCAAGATCAGTACATATATACAGCACTAGAACCAAGCCCATACATATATACAGCACCAGAACAAAGCTTAGTGTCACATAGGGTTCGTGGACCCACTGGGCCATAACGTCTTGGCGGTAAGGCAGCTGGCCAACAGGACGCAGGTAAAAGTCTATAGTTCGTATAGGGTACCTGTGGCAGCTAAGACAGTAGCAAGGCAGGCTTGGCAGGAACTTGGCAGCAGGTGGACGTCTGGCGTGGAGAAGCAGGACAGGCATGGTATACAGCACAGCACGACTACAGCTCAGCACGGCACTAGATCAGGATACAAGTATAGGATACAGGAACAGGAAGACTGGGAGCAGGAAACACTAGGAGGCCATATGCAAGACAAACTAGGAATACACAACAAAGCTCAGGCATGGGAGGATGGGCTGGAACCTTCTTATAGCCCAGGATACTCTGGACCAATTAGCTCAATCACAAACATGCTTGCGCTCTGGCTTCTCAAGTCTGGGCTGAGCCCTTGACCGCACGGAGCAGGACGGCCGTATGTGCAAACATCTCTTGAGAGAAGGGCGTTGACTGGATGGAAGGAGTTTGTGGTCAGCGACCACAGACGTTACACTTAGTACATATATACAATACTAGAACCAAGCCCATACATATGTACACCACCAGAACCAACCTCTGTACATAAATACAGCACTACAACCAAGCTCAGTACATATATACAGCACCAGAACAAAACTCATTACACATACCATATACACAGCACCAAAACCAATCTCATACGTATATACAGCACCAGAACCAAGCTCAGTACTTAAATACATCATCAGAACCAAGATCAGTACATATATATACAACACCAGAACAAATACAGCTCAATTTAGTGCAACCCCTGGCGTATAGGTTTGTACGGCGTAAAACTCAAGCTCCCAGCATGGCCCGAACAATGGTAAGGATATGCTGGGAGATGCTGTTTCACAAAAAAATATCATATCACAATCATCTCGTTGCAGATCACACAGTGACTACAATACTGATTAGAGGCAGAATAAACATTTACATTAAGTTACTCACCGGTGACGTCTCAGATTCTAGTTCTTTTCTTCTCCCTCCGGTCCAGACATCTATGATGGATTTCTACCGGCCATGACCCATTTCTGCAGTTTTCCGCTCAGATGTCTTAAGCTTCTCACTTTTAAAACATTTCTGCACCTATAAACAAAGTTAAAATTCTCAACACCTCTAAATATAATAAAGCACCATACACTGCACCTCTAATTATAATAGCGCCATACACTGTGTCGCTGATTATAATAGTACCATACACTATGTCACACACACACCGTGCCCCCGGTAGATAGTGACCCCCATAGAGCCTCTGTAGATAGTGACCTACATAGAAGCCCCTGTACATAGTATCCTACATAGAAGCCCGTGTAGATAGTGCCCACATATGGACTCCAGAGCTGAAAGGCAATAGTGCTAACCACAGAGCCACCGTGCTGCCCTACATATAGCTTCCTCTATAGATAGTGCTCCACGTATAGCCTACCTCTGTAGATAGTGTCGCACATATAGCTCCCCCTGTATATAGTGTCTCACATATAGCCCACCCCTGTAGACTGTGCACTACATATAGCCACCCTGTTGCAAGAGCCCCACAGGTAACCCACCCCTGCATATAGTGTCCCACATATAGCCCACCCATATAGAAAGTACCCTAAAAAAATAGCTCCCCTATAGATAGTGCTCTACATATAGCCCACCCCTGTATAGTGTCTCACATATAGTGCCCCATATATAGACCCCCTGTAGATAGTGCCCCACAGATAGACCCCCTGTAGATAGTGGCCCACATATAGAGCCCCCTGTATATAGTGGCCCACATATAGAGCCCCCTGTATATAGTGGCCCACATCCCCACATATAGACACCCCTGTAGATTGTGCCCCACATCCCCACATACAGACCTCCCCTGTAGCTAGTGCCCCACATATAGTCCTCCCTGTATATAGTGGCCCACATATAGACCCCCCTGTATATAATGGCCCACATATAGAGAGCCCTATATATAGTGGTCCACATCCCCACATATAGACCCCTCTGTATATAATGGCCCACATAAAATAGTAGACCCCCGCCTGTAGATAGAACCCCCACTATAGATAATGCCACTCAAATTTTTATGAGAAAAAAACATATAAACTTGACATTCTCACATGATCCCGTTCCAACGCTGTTCACTGACGATGCAGACATGCTCTCTTCTGACCATGTCTGCTGGTGCTGAACGAGCGTCGTCCAATGCCGCTGATTGGCGGGGCACAATGACTTGCCCCGTCAATCAGCACCTTCCAAGCATGGAAGCGGTGCGATGATGTCATCGTGCCGCTAGCCAATCAGTGTCACTGTAGGGCACTGGATGGTCGGGCAAACGCATGTATTTGGCTGCCGTTAGCACCGGGGCCCCCTCCGGTGCTAGCGATACCTACAGGCATGAGAGGGCCTATGTCGCCCAGCCCATACTTGGAGGCTCGGCGGCGCGGGCCCCATAGTAGCGGCGCTACCGCTGTAGAAGCCATAACATCTGCTAGCAGCGCCACCGGGCATATGGGGCAGCGTGTCGGCTGGCGGCACGGGCCCCCTCAAGCCCCGGGCCCCATAGCAGTTACGCCACTGCCCGCAGCTACTGAAGGCCGCTGCTGACAGGGTGTGATAGGCCACACACCCAGAACTAACCTGGATAAGATGCCTGAGGGCCTGGATGAGAGTCCCACCGTAGAGGGAGCAGAGGGGCTGCTCCTGAGGACTACAGGAGTACGTCAAGAAAAACAAATTTTTCTATAATAAGATGTATTACAAATTATTTTTTTTCTACTATTTCTTTATGGGAAAAAAATTAAACATTTACACTTTAGAATACAATTTTCTTGGGGTCTGTACAAAAAATAGGCTATTAGATTATTTTGACCATTAACATTATTATATAAATATATATTACCCCTCAGTCTTCTTAAATGTAAATTCATTTTGTTTTGACAACCAATCCTCATAACTAAGTTTTCCATACCCCTAACTAATTTAAACTTATCTGAATTTATTTTAACTTTTTTACAGCTCTCTCATATCTATTTTATGAACTGGTACCCAAAACTGGACTACATATTCAAGATGCGGCTGCACCAAGGCTTTCTAAATGGTAAAGTAATACTTTCTTCTTTAGACGCCTTTCTAACATTAGGCAATGAGACAAATTTACTAAGACTTGCGTTCCATACGCCAGTCGTAGTATAGAGCCCGCAGGAATACGATTCAGATAATTTATTAAGATGCACGTCTTTTAATAAATTTGTTGAATCTTCTATTGTTCTTGAGCTGGCGTAGATTTAACCTATAATTTATGCCAGTTTCTGATGTGTATTATAGTAAATGCGTTGAGTCACAAGTGGCCCTGCCACTTCTACTAAGCCCCACCCACTTTTATAGTGCCGTGATTGATATAAATTTATAAAAAACCTGGAAAAAAGTGTGCAAACTGCGAATTTGATGCATTTGCGGCTTTGCTATGCCAGAAATGGGTCATAGAAAAGTAGATATGTTTCCCCATTGCGTTCTATAATTTAGTTTATCATTAATATTTACACTCAAATCCTTTTCAATCTTAAACTCATCCATTCAGGGTATAAACAGAATGCATATATTTTTGGCCCCAAAATGTTTAACCTTAGGCATCCCACACACAAGCGTGTGTAGTCCGTGATATACGGTCCGTACCTCGACCGCATTTTCCGGGCTCCTAGCATTATAGTTATCTATGACGCTAGGAGTTCCTGCCTCGCTGCGGGAGAACTGTCCCGTACTGTAATCATGTTTTCAGTACGGGACAGTAGTTCCGCAGCGAGGCAGTGACACCTAGCGTCATAGATAACTATGATGCTAGGAGCCCGGCTCCAAGCACTGTGTTCGGTCCGAGAAATGTGGTTGATGTACGGACCGTATATCACAGACAGAACACGCTCGTGTGTGAGGCTCCTTACACTTGTCAACATTATTGAGGAATCATGGTCAGGGGCTGTATATTTTTTGCTGAAAACAATATAAAATCTTAATGCTCTAGCAAATTACATTGAATGGAATTGTGTACTTCCAGCTATGTGAGACCACTTTGGGCAATGTCTTTTCATGTTTCAGTATGACAATGTATTCGAAATAAGGTCCATAAAACATAATATTGAAATCAACTACATCAAACACCTTTTAGATGAGTTGAAACACTGACTGTGAACCATGCCTTTTTACCCAACATCAGTGCCTCACCTCTCTATTGTTATTGAAGCTTAATGGACTTGCAACTACGTTTCAAAATTCGGTCAACATTCAATTGCAACACATTTATTTTTCTCTTTAGCAGTGTATCTCTTTTGATTTATAGGTTCTCTACTTATTTAGCCAATATTGCTATCCTTTTGCTGCACAAATCTTTTGGTCTCCTTTTGCAGAAAATTCTTTCCTCCAATTTGGAGCACACAATTTCCCCCCTTTGCAGCATCCTTACTCATATTTGGATCCCCTCTTTTTACATCATATTTCTTTCCGCCAGTAATATCTTGCTCCCCCACCTGCAGTAACTCTTTTGGTCCGAAAGGAAGCCAAACAGACAGCCAGTGACTCATTAGTCATTAGATAGAGAGGGCAAGCTGGCTGCAGAGTATATAGAAATTGTCTAAGTCTGTTATTGTAGAAATGTACTGATAGGGCGAGTAGACAGTTGTCACCGTTGGAGTTTGGTGGTTGGATCTAATGAAACTACTGAAAGACATTGTATTACATGTATGTCTATAACTTTGACTCATATGCGTAAAACACAAATAATCTCGAAACACAGTTCTAATAATAATAATAATAATAATAATAATAATAATAATACTATTACATAATACAAAATAAGAAAATTAGAATGCATTTGCAGTGACAGCAGTTGTGCACAACTTTTATTGAAATTTGTTCCTAAATATGCTTCTTGATTATGTAAAAAATTTAATTTCTCATCTCTGCAGAAGATGACTGGATACAGAAGAGTACAACAGCTGTCTTTTAATCTAATAATAAATCTTACTTATGCTTCATTATCTTTAACAGTATGCTCATGGATCTTATGGAGAAAACCTAGACTTTTGTCAGTAGTAAACCATTTTTCACTGCATATTTAGCAAAGAAATGACATTTTATTATAGGAATTTCTGGAACAATTCTGTGTGTTGGTATTAAAAATTGAATATTTGTGATTATGATATTGTTGCCAGGGCCACCTGGCCCCTGATTAGACATCGTAATGGCCAATAACACTAGACACATCTGTATGTTTAGCTGCACATTTGGTACTGGAAACCACTGCAGTAGTGAAATGTTATAGTTTGCAGATTTCTGTCTCATTTTTTAGGCAGTAAATTGATCAACCAACCCAATCTGTAGTTTTTTTCACTAGAGTTTGTCCATTAAAGTTATTGCTGTATCTAAAATCTGTGCACATAAGCTTTCCCTTCTAGTTTTAGTATGTTCTTTACAGCCCAGTGAATAATTTGAATAAAAAATTGCTCAACATCTTAAATCATGAAGCCGGAGGAAAAAAACCTACTAGAATAAGCATGGCCTTTTTGCATCACTAACATCTGCCAAATGTCTGATTGGGGAATGAGTGGCTTGGCAAGTGACCTGTCTCTCCATTTATAGTTCTGATAATAACTCTTTATGCATATGCTGTACTCCAACAAGAATTTCACCATGAATTTATTTCTCAGTAAGAAGCACTCTGGTCTGGCATTATGTGATTTGCACCTGAATGGTTTTTGATTACCAACATGTTGCCCAGGTGAAAGAGATCAACGCCCACTTTTCACTGCCAAATGTTAGACCACATTATGAAACTGATGGAATCACTTTATTATTTTGTTATAGCTTGTGAGGAACATGGTATACGAATGAACAGAAAGAATATATATTTTCTTCTTTTTTTTAATGGCAATATTTATTGGAAGGATTTACTAATAGGGGGAAAGACCCTCTTAAAATGTAACTTTTATTAAATTATAAATAAAATGTGAAAAAATTTTGGAAAAAAAAACCCAAAACCCCCTGATGTTGGTGTTCTTTTGAATACTGTTAGGTAAATCAGGACGTACAGAAGACTCAAAAAATAAGTATTGCAATACTTGATACTAAATCTTTGAAACAAATATGTCCTATCGTTCAGTTACCTCTCAGGCAGAATGGTATTTATCCTCCTAAGGGTATGTGCACACGATAACTGCAATTACGTCTGAAATTACGGAGCTGTTTTCAGGAGAAAACAGCTCCTGAATTTCAGACGTAATTGCATGTACTCGCGTTTTGCAGGGCGTCTTTTACGGACGGAATTTGGAGCTGTTCTTCATTGGAGTCAATGAAAAACGGCTCCAATTACGTCCCAAGAAGTGTCCTGCACTTCTTTTAACGAGGCTGTAATTTTACGCGCCGTCTTTTGACAGCGACGCGTAAAATGACAGGTCGTCGGCACAGTACATCGTAAAGCCCATTGAAAGTAATGGGCAGATGTTTGCCGACGTATTGGAGTCGTTTTTTCAGACGTAATTTGAGGCGTAAAATGCCTCCATTACGTCTGAAAATAGGTCGTGTGAACCCAGCCTTAGTGTCCGCCCTATGGATGTTAGGCTATTGGAGACTCACTCAGACCTGTATAAGCACTGTCCCTGATAGTAACCAACCAAAGGCTATTCAGGCGCTCTGAAAAGAGCGACCCTTGGTTGATTTGAGTTTGAGTCCTCTATTGTGTATATATCCCTATAATCTAGCTTCAACATGTTTTGCCAGTAATTTTAGTTGGCTCATCAGGAAGCAAACTGATATAATGACGGGATGCATTCAAGAATACATTTATTTATATACCTTATTTGGAATGCAGTTAAACTTGTTAATTGAACGAATACTTAGTAAATTTATTTACTAGTAAAGTTAAAGGGGTTTTGCCAAAATCATATGTTATCACCTATCCACAGGATAGGTGATCATTTACCGATCCCTGGGGGGTTCCACCACTGGGACCAACACCGATTGTGAGAATGGGGGTACCAAACCCAAGATCCTCCTCACTGCTCGAGCGGTTGTGCATTCCATGTCCTCCTCACTGCGGTCAAGCAGTTAGAAAATACCCCTTTAAGGCTAGATTCACACTGTGTTCAAGGACTATGTTTAGCATAACCATGCCCGCAGAAGTATGGGAAGATGTATCATCTGTGTGCCAATACATTTGTTACATTTGTTTCCCATTCACTGCCATTAAATAAATGTTTTTTTTTCAATTTTTAATTGAGCATGGGCAGAATTCAGTTTGGCATAAGTCAAACTTATGCCAAAATTGACACTTTTTTAGGATCCATTTGGCCATTAAAGTTTTGGGCATGCTGCATCTATTGAGATATTTTTCGGCTAGTAAACGCCAAACAAAAATCACAGACCTGTTGTAGATTAAGCCTTACCTGTTGTTTTAGTGATTTTTCATTCAATATCCTGTACAGAGATGATTATTTTCATATGTTTTGTTTAGCACACTACATTAATCTAGCAGTCAAAATGCAATGGAAACCTGATGGAACATGCCCTAATGGTAGTGTGAACCGAGGCTAGTACGGATGCTCTATTTCCCCAGTAGGCAAGTAAGTACATGAACATGTGCCTAAGGCATTTAGGTTAACTGATATTTATAACCAGTCAGACATAACAATAAAGCCATTGACAGGTGAAGTGAGTAACATTGATTATCTTGGTAAAATAGTGCCTGTCAAGGGTTGGGATATATTAGGCAACAAATGAACAGTCAGTTCTTAAAGTTGATGTGTGGGAAGCAGAAAAAATGGGAAAGCATAAGGAGCTGAGAGACTTTGATATGAGCCAAATTGTGGGGTATTCCTGGTATGCAGTGGTTAGTACCTACCAAAAGTGGTGCCACCACGATCACCAGACTTTACCCCAATGAACCTTTTCTTTTGTGGAGTTATCAACGATAAGGTATATTCAAGAAAGCCACACACGGTTGATAACATGATTCAGTTCATATAAGAAGCATGCCAAGAGATTAATGCCAATAAAGAACTTTGTAAAAAGTGTACTTGAGTGTAAAAACTAGATCACAGCAATGTGTAAATAGTGAGGGCCACCAATTTCAGCATATAAGAGATTGTACTTAATTGTTTTGTTATTCTATAAAATACTATTTAAACTGTATACCTATTATTATTATATTTACCTATTATTTAAACTGTATACCTTTCTATGCACCCCCTGTGTGTGTATATATATATAGAAACAAACATATAATAGGAGCAGCACTGTGCAAAAAACAAAAAACAGCTGGTGCTAAGCTTCAAATAACAGGGAGTGACGTTCTCCCAGTAAGGTATATGGAAAAAATCGAGCAAAGAAGCAGCACTCAATAGCAAAAAATGAAATTTATTCACCCAACACAGCAACGTTTCACTTCCTCCATGGAAGCATTTTCAAGCAATTAGTGAAAAGCACACACAGGTATATATAGGGAGCACAAAGCTCAATTAACAAATCATCTAAATAGCAGCAATTATACACTTCATATTGAAAAAAATACCCCGTGTAAAAGTGTAACAAAATATTATATATATGTGTACAAGAGTCAAACATAGACAAATGGTATGAAGAACTTTAAAATTCCAACGAGTGTCATACGTGCCTATAAAATAGTGTAATGCATTAATTGCATATTGATTAATAATCACATTATAATACACAATAGCTGGCACTCACCAATCTGGAGAAACAAGGACATCCTGAACAGAACATGTGTGGAATTAAAATTTCCGGCGTTACAAACACCGAACTGCACATGCCCCAACTCTATCTGTCCATTGGGTAAGGCTATCACATGTGATCTGACTCGCCGTGACGATGCACAGCGACGCAACAGCTGACATGATTACATCACTAGCAGAGGCCCATCAAATCGCAGTCGTGTTAGGGTCAATGCAACATAATACGCCATGTTTGTTAAGGGCAAATATGCCAGAACTACAGTTTACAGGGTGGAATACCACTAAAATACCTCTAATGAAGTCGTGAATAACACATTCCGCTAGTCAAGAAGGAGTGTATGAAAACTGTGTATAAGATGCACAGTGGTAGGTTTTGCTCAATTGGAATACCTTATGTCCCAAGAGACAAGAGAACGCCCGCTCGCATAGCGTGCAGAACTCAAGTCCCACGAAGAAATACTCAACCAATGCGATGATCTATCATCAACACAGAGGCGCGTAGTATTACTCCTATTAAGGGATTTCTGGAAAATGAGCAAAAACCTGTACCTTCGAATCAGAACTCCCCCGTTGCGGAGCTATCATTCACGGCTCAAAACGTATATATATAAAAAGAGTCAATAAGCAACCCAAATGATACTGAACAAACATAGATGGCAGATGTCGTGGAGCTGTGCAAAATCAACAACATTATTGCAGTTCACATAGATAAAGAAAAATCTAAATAAAAATGTAAATGAAAATTTTTTTTATTCACTAACACTCTCCTATGACAGAAAAAAAGAGGCCACATGTGTACAGAATTCCTTGTTCCAGTTGGCAAGTGTCTTCCAATATCAATATCGAGACTTCAATCTATAAAAAAGAAGAAATTTTGTGTTTTCCATGAAAACTCACACTTATATTTATCAAATGAGTTGCAAAGTGACTAGAAAATATAGTCAAGACATTGACAGGGTTAGAAATAATGATTTTTTTTTTAAATAATAATTTTCTCCTTCAAACTTTGCTTTTCTCCAACAATGCTCCATTTGCAGCAATTACAGCATTGCAGACCTTTGGCATTCTAGCTGTTAATTTGCTGAGGTAATCGGGAGAAATTTCCCCCCATGCTTGCAGAAGCCCCTCCCACAAGTTGGATTGGCTTGATGGGCACTTCTTGCGTACCATACGGTCAAGCTGCTCCCACAACAGCTCTATGGGGTTGAGATCTGGTGACTGCGCTGGCCACTCCATTACAGATAGAATACCAGCTGCCTGCTTCTTCCCTAAATAGTTCTTGCATAATTTGGAGGTGTGCTTTGGGTCATTGTCCTGTTGTAGGATGAAATTGGCTCCAATGAAGCGCTGTCCACAGTATGGCATGGCGTTAAAAAATGGAGTGATAGCCTTCCTTATTCAAAATCCCTTTTACCTCGTAAAAATCTTCCAATTTACCAGCACCAAAGCAACCCCAGACCATCACTTTATCTCCACCATGCTTGACAGATGGTGTCAGGCACTCTTCCAGCATCTTTTCAGTTGTTCTGCGTCTCACAAATGTTCTTCCGTGTGATCCAAACACCTCAAATTTCGATTCATCTGTCCATAACACTTTTTTCCAATCTTCTTCTGTCCAATGTCTGTGTGCTTTTGCCCATATTAATCTTTTCCTTTTATTAGCCAGTCTCAGATATGGCTTTTTCTTTGCCACTCTGCCCAGAAGGCCAGCATCCCGGAGTCGCCTCTTCACTGTAGACGTTGACACTGGCGTTTTGCGGGTACTATTTAATGAAGCTGCCAGTTGAGGACCTGTGAGGCGTCTATTTCTCAAACTAGAGACTCGAATGTACTTGTCTTGTTGCTCAGTTGTGCAGCGGGGCCTCCCACTTCTCTTTCTACTCTGGTTAGAGCCTGTGTGTGCTGTCCTCTGAAGGGAGTAGTACACACCGTTGTAGGAAATCTTCAGTTTCTTGGCAATTTCTCGCATGGAATAGCCTTCATTTCTAAGAACAAGAATAGACTGTCGAGTTTCACACGAAAGCTCTCTTTTTCTAGCCATTCTGAGAGTTTAATCGAATCCACAAATGTAATGCTCCAGATTCTCAACTAGCTCAAATGAAGGTCAGTTTTATAGCTCCTCTAAACAGCAAAACTGTTTACAGTGGTGCTAACATAATTGCACAAGGGTTTTCAAGTGTTTTCTAATCATCCATTAGCCTTCTAACACAGTTAGCAAACACAATGTACCATTAGAACACTGGAGTGATGGTTGCTGGAAATGGGCCTCTATACACCTATGTAGATATTGCATTAAAAACCAGACGTTTGCAGCTAGATTAGTCATTTAGCACATTAACAATGTATAGAGTGTATTTCTGATTAATTTAATGTTATCTTCATTGAAAAAAACTGTGCTTTTTTTGCAAAAATAAGGAAATTTCTAAGTGACCCTAAACTTTTGAACGGTAGTGTATATACAGTATATATATACAGTATACACACAGTTGAGTCACATTAATATGACCACCTCCTAATTTCGACATATGTAGCGCGTAGCCCATGAACGAAGTGATGTGTCGTGGGTTGGCTTGGTGGGTATATAAGGTGTGCGATAGGCTGTCTGAACACATATCACTCGTTGTTGCCATAGGTGAAAGGGTAGATTTATCAGATTTGCAAAAATGGATGATTATTGGTTTTCCGGCCAAAGGTGGTAGTATTTTTAAAATGGTGCATTTTGTGAACTGTTTGCCTGCTGCTGTGGTGAAAGTGTATAGTGAGTCGACAAATGGCACCATTGGGAATAACCGATGTGGAAACTGCGGAGCACCATGTGCCATTGATGTGAGAAGTGAACGTAGTTTACGAAGGTGCGTGAGGGCCGAATGACACTCTACAGTGGAGCAACTCACCGTGAAAATCAACCAGCGGGTTACCAGACGTGTGTCTAAAATAACAGTTCAGCGAACTCTACTGTGTATGGGGCTCTGAAGCAGACGGATGGTCACTGCTCCTAAGCTAACAAAGGTGCATCAGAAAAAAAAGGCTTTAATTTGCACGGTAGTATCAGATTTGGAACACTGATGATTGGCAAGGGGTTGCCTTCGCCGAAGAGTCTTGTTTTCTACTTCATCGAACGAATGGATGTTGACATCTCAGGCGAGAAAAATCTGAGAATAAGCACCTTGCAACCATTGCTGGAAGAACACAAGCTGGTGGCGGCAGTGTTATGGTCTGAGGAATTTTTTCATGGCATTCTCTGGACCCACTCATCCATGTGGAAGGCACTCTGAACCGATTTGGGTATGAATCCATCGTTGCAGATCACATCCTCCCATACATGCTGTTTGTCTTCCCTGGGGCAGATGGAATCTTCCAGAAAAACAATGTGACATGTCACACGGCTAGAAATGTCCGACAGTGGTTGGAAGAGCACGACCAAGACTTCCAAGTACTTCCTTGGCCCCCTAATTCACCAGACCTGAACCCAATTAACCCCTTAATGACCGCCGATAAGCCTTTTTACGGCGGTCATTAGTGGGCTTTATTCTAGAGCGCCGCCATTCTACGTCGCTGCTGTAGAATAAAGTAAACAGAGCAGGGAGCCGTGAAATCTCCCTGCTCTCAGCTGCCAGAGGCAGCTGAGGGCTGGGGGCGTCCCTGCTCTGCCGGGTGAGATCGATATTAGTATCGATCTCACCCGTTTAACCCTTCAGATGCGGTGCACAATAGCGAGCACCGCATCTGAATGGTTTTGGAGAGAGGGAGGGAGCTCCCTCTCATCTCACTGACACCCGGCGATAAAATCGCCGAGTGTCTGTGTCTTCTATGGCAGCCGGGGGTCTAATAAAGACCCCCAGGTCTGCCTGGAGCGAATGCCTGCTAGATCATGCCGCAGGCATGACCTAGCAGATGCCTGTCCGTTTTAAATGGACAGGCAGTAATACACTGCAATAGAAAAGTATTGCAGTGTATTATAATAGCGATCGGAGGATAGTGAAGTCCCCTAGTGGGACTAGTAAAAAAGTAAAAAAGTTTAATAAAGTTAATAAAAAAAAAAAAGTGAAACAAAAAAAATGAAAAACCCACTTTTTCCCCTCACAAAATGCTTTACTATTAAAAAAAAACCTACAATAAAGCAAAAAAGTTACACATATTTGGTATCGCCGCGTCCGTAACGACCCCGACTATAAAGCTGTTACATTATTTAACCCGCACTGTGAACGCCGTAAAAAATAAAATAAAAAACAATGGAAAAATTGCTGTTTTCTGTTAATCCTGACTTAAAAAAAATGTGATAAAAAGTGATCAAAAAGTCGCATCTACTCTCAAATGGTACCAATAAAAACTGCAAGTCGTCCCGCAAAAAACAAGACCTTATACAGCTATGCCGACGCAAAAAAAAAAAAGTTACAGCTCTTCGAATGTGACAATGGAAAAATGTAAAAAATGGCTTGGACATTAGGGCCCAGAATGCAAGCAGGGGGAAGGGGTTAAGCATCTGTGGGACCACCTCAAATGTCTTGTTCGCTCTATGGAACCTCCCCCATGCACCGTTCAGCAAATGTGGGATGCACTGCAGTCAGCATGGCTCCAGATACCGGAGACAACCTACCAGCACTTTATTGAGTCACTCCCAGCCCGTCTAGCTGCGGTCCGTACTGCACATGGCGGTTACTCCGGATATTAGCTGGTGGTCATAATAATATGATTCAACTGTATATAAATATACGTTCATATTTGCATTTTAACTTGATGACCTAAGCACATAGTAGTTTGGTGGTGTCTTTGATAACCCACATTTGAATCCCACTAGTTATGCTACAATTGTGTAAATTTAAAATAAATAAATGGTCGTATGAGTGTGTTTTAAAGAACCTTCACAGTTTGAATAACTGCAAGTTTCCTGGGGAAAAGATTGTAGAAAAATGAAGATCAATGGAGATTGCTGACAGTCTTAAAGGGGTTATTCAATAATGAATATTATGTTTATTTAGGTAATGTACCAAATTCTAAATGTATTTTTTATTTTAACTCATAAAAAAAATCGATCCAGTAAAAAGTTATGACATTTACTTACATAGTATAGGCATTCAAAGTGTATAGCAATGTGCAAGTCCATGTAATGAGCTGAGTGCTTGGTGGATGCGTATGCTCAATCACTCTCTCCACAGCCAAGTCTCCTCAAAGTGATCACTGCAGAGCAGCCAAAAGAGATAGCTATCTGCCCTTCTTGTTAGGGAAGGAACAGAGTCCCTGCAGTAAAATGTCAGTATAGCTGAGAAGACACCTTCTCAGTTTGTTAGAACTGTAAAGCTCTGTACCCTGACAGCAGATATGAAGCCTGCACATGACCACTCAGTATTGTATTGTTTTATTTCATTATATTTCCATTGCTTTCTAAGGCAGTTCATACTGTGGATGTCACACATTATATACACTATGTGGAGAAAAGTATTGGGACACCTACACATTACACCTACAGGAGCTTTAATGGCAACCCTTTCTAAATCCATAGGCATTAATATGGAGTTGATCGGTCCCGTTACACCCCCCCCCCCCCCTTGCCTCCAAAACAGCTTCCAGTCTCCTGGGAAGGCTTTGTACAAGATTTTGGAGTGTGACTGTGGGAATTTTTGCCCATTTATCCAGAAGAGCATTTGTGAGGACAGACACTGATGTTGGACAAGAGGGCCTGGCTCGCAAACTCCATTCTATTTTATTCCAATGCTTGCATGCAGCTATTACTGGAAACTCATGCCTTGAAGCTCCCGACGCACAATTTTTGTGCTGATGTTAAACGGATTTTCCCATCAGAAACATGTATGCCATATCGTCAGGATATGTCATAAATCTCAGATAGATTCGGGTCCCACCTATGGCACCCGCACCTATCTCTAGAATGCGGCCCCCCCAAACCCCGTTCTACTGTTCTATGTTGTGTCTGAATCGTGTGATCTCTGACCTTGAATTACGGAAAAAGCGTAGCTCACTGGGCTATGCTGTTTCCGTAAGTCTCATAGAACTGAATGTTAGTAATATAAACAGCATAGCTCGCATGTTACGCTTCTTCCGTAACTACCATTCAGTACTATGGGAGTAACGGAAACAGCGTAGCTCAGTGAGTTACGCTGTTTCCGTAATTCATGGTCAGAAATCGCACGATTCAGACACAACACAGTGCAGTTGAACAGTGTTTAGGGGGCACCATTCTAGAGAGAGGTGCGGGTACCAAAGGTGGTACCCGCATCCAGGGTCGGCCTTAGAGGTGTGCGACATGTGCGAGTGCAAAGGGCGCTGCAGCCTCCCAGCATGTATGTGTATATTTCTCTACGCATGTGTGTATGTATACATGCCTCCTATGTATGTATGTATGTATACATGCCTCCTGTGTGTGTGTGTATGTATGTATACATGCCTCCTGTGTGTGTGTATGTATGTATACATGCCTCCTGTGTGTGTGTGTATGTATGTATACATGCCTCCTGTGTGTATGTATGTATGTATACATGCCTCCTGTATGTGTGTCGACGCCCGGGAGTAATCAGTCTGCACCTGCTCCTAGGTCTGATAGAGTGACTCGATCTGCTACCACTCAGGCTGGTAGGCTCAGGAGTGGGAGAACCTATCACAGCCTGGGCAGACGGTTCTAGCTCCCGCCCTCGGTCTATTTATACCCTCATTTCCTGCTTGTCTGTGCCTGTGATTCTTTCCTGTTTCCTGGCTCTGCTGCTCCTGCTATTATTATTGACCTTGCTTCATTTTGACCCTGGCTTTACTGACTACGCTCCTGCTCTGCGTTTGGTACCTCGTACACTCCTGGTTTGACTCGGCTCGTTCACTACTCCTGTTGCTCACGGTGTTGCCGTGGGCAACTGCCCCATTTCCTTTAGCTTCTGTGTACCCTTGTCTGTTTGTCTGTTGTACACTTATTGAGCGTAGGGACCGTCGCCCAGTTGTACGCCGTCGCCTAGGACGGGCCGTGCAAGTAGGCAGGGACTGAGTGGCGGGTAGATTACTGCTCACCTGTCTGTCTCCCTACCCCATCATTACAGTGTGTGTGTGTATGTATGTATACATGCCTCCTGTGTGTGTGTGTGTGTGTGTGTGTGTGTGTTTGTGTGTGTGTGTTTGTGTGTGTGTGTGTGTGTGTGTATACATATATATGCATACATGCCTCCTGTGTATGTGTGTGTGTGTATACATATGTGTACATGCCTCCAGTGTGTGTGTGTGTGTGTATACATGCCTCCAGAGAGTGTGTGTGTGTGTGTGTGTATACATGCCTCCAGTGTGTGTGTGTGTGTGTGTATACATGCCTCCAGTGTGTGTGTGTGTGTGTGTGTGTGTGTGTGTATATACATGCCTCCAGTGTGTGTGTGTGTGTATACATGCCTCCAGTGTGTATGTGTATACATGCCTCCAGTGTGTGTATACGTGCCTCCAGTGTGTGTGTGTATACATGCCTCCAGTGTGTGTGTATACATGCCTCCAATATGTGTGTGTGTGTGTGTGTGTATGCATGCCTCCAGTGTGTGCATACAAGCCTCCAGTGTGTGTGTGTGTGTGTGTGTGTGTGCGTGCGTGCCTCCAGTGTGTGTGTGTATACATGCCTCCTGTGTGTGTATATACTTGCCTCCTGTGTGTGTGTGTGTGTGTGTGTGTGTGTGTATATACATGCCTCCAATGTGTGTGTGTATACATGCCTCCAGTGTGTGTATACAAGCCTCCAGTGTGTGTGTGTGTGTGTGTGTGTGTGCATGCCTCCAGTGTGTGTGTATACATGCCTCCTGTGTGTGTGTATACTTGCCTCCTGTGTGTGTGTATACTTGCCTCCTGTGTGTGTGTGTGTATACCTGGCGTGTGTGTGTGTGTGTGTGTATATACATACCTCCTGTGTCTGTGTATACATGCCTCCTATGTGTGTGTATACATGCCTCCTGTGTGTGTATACATGCCTCCTGGGTGTGTGTGAGTGTATACATGCCTCGTGTCTGTGTGTGTATACATGCCTCCTGTCTGTGTGTGTTTGTATACATGCCTCGTGTGTGTGTGTGTGTGTGTGTGTGTGTGTGTGTGTGTGTGTGTGTGTGTCTGTGTGTGTGTGTGTGTGTGTTTGTGTGTGTGTACATGCCTCCTGTCTGTGTGTGTGTATACATGCCTCGTGTGTGTATGCCTTGTGTGTGTGTACATGCCTAGTGTGCGTGTGTGTGCATACATGTCGTGTATGTGTGTGTGTGTGTGTGTGCATACATGCCTCATGTGTATGTATATATATATATATTTATTTATTTTTTACCTGTATGTCTAAATATATCTTTATGTACAGTATATTTGTGGTATCCAACCTAAGGCCGGCCCTGTCCGCATCTATCTGACATTTATGACATATCCTGTGGATATGTCATAAATGTCTCTGATGGGAATACCCCATTAATGCCAGAGGAGGTTTGGAACTTTGCAGTTATTGAAACAGTAGAGCGTTGGCGACTTTTATGCACTATGCACCTCAGTATTAGGCAACCCCGATCCGTAACTTTACATGGCCACTTCGTTGCTGAATTACTTTGGTTCCTAAATGCTTCCACTTTACAATAATACTACTCACAGTTGATCGTGAAATATCTAGGAGGGAAGAAATATCACGAACTGACTTGTTGCAACAGTGGCATCCTGTTACAGTACCGCGCTCAAATTCAGTGAGCTCTTTAGAACAACCCATGTTTTCACATATGTTTTTAAAGGAAGACTGCATGGCTAGGTTCTTGATTTTAAACACCTGTGGCAATGGGACTGAATTCAATTACTAAGAGGTCTGTCCCCATATTTTTGACCATATAATGTATCTTAACTACTCTAGATCTCATGTTATCTATCTGCAGGGAAGTAAAAGGGACTATATTGTCAACTGTCAAAGGGGGAATAGGAGACTGTTTCTGCTCAGAGCCCCTCCCCCAGCAGCACAGATTAGCAGCAGAACCAAAGGAGACACATGGAAGCAAAAAATTATGAAACAAATTACATTTTTATGCTAGAAACGTTGCAAATTACTTTTACATAGGTAATAACAGCATTCAAAGACTTTAATTATGAAAATGATCCATGATACAACCCCTGTAAAGTCTTTATTGAACATGACTTGAACTGTACAGTTCCCATTTTCATTTTCCACAGCCATTTAATTGTTAATGTAATTTGTACCCTTTTGAAATGACATTGCTCTGCAAGTACCGTCTCTTATCCTAAAATTCTGCTTTAAATTATTTCAATTGGCTTGAGTAGATTTTACTATAGCTTATTGGTTTGAGTCCTTTAATACAAAGCCTATAACGTCTTATCTCATTCACAAAGTTTAATTTTGGAGCAATTTTTAGAAGTCTTTTTTTAGCCAAAGTCAAAAATGGGTCAGAAATAGATAAAAAATTATAGAGGAAGGTCTTATACTTCTTTCTTATTGGATCCAAACCTAATTTTGGCTAGAAGAACTGCAAAGTGAACAAGGCTTAAAAGCGAGGTAAGACATTATTTTTTTTTTTAAATCAATAAATTTTTATTGAAAAAAAAAATTTTTACAACTTTTTTTCAAACAATAAAGAAAACCATCCTTGGTCCCAGAACATGGACCTGCGTACAATAATACATACATGTGATATGTCATTGAAGGATATACATAATCATAACCAGAAAACAACAACAAAAGAACGTAAGAACTTTACTATGCCATTTTCCAACCAATGTTAATATTAAATATGTCATATTTCCAGCGATCTTTCTGCACTTAAGTGTAATATTTCGAATTTACCCATAGCTCCCAATATCGTGAGTTCTTCGCATACCCAGAGGGAGATTGTAAAAGCATGGATTCATGATAACATGCTATGTTTACCCTGCCTATCACCTCCGATAAAGAAGGGGAGATAGTTGATCTCCATGACTTAGCTATTGCCATTCTAGCAGCAATGAAAAGATGGTGTATCAGTACCCGATGCTCCGCCATTATGTCTTCCAAGCCAATGTCTAAAATAGCCAATTCTGGGCAGAACCTCATAGGTTCTCCTATAATTTCAAGAATGAGGCGAAATACCTCCCTCCACAGTACCCCCACCCTAGGGCAGGACCACCACATATGCAACGTGGAACCCAGGGAACCACATCCTCTCCAGCAGCCATTAGAACTGCCTTGGAATATGTGTGCACATGTGGAAGGAGTTAGGTACCATCTCATGTGGATTTTACGGGTGAGTTCAATATGGTTAACACATTTGGAGTGATGAGTAATCCAACTAGAAGCTTTCATCCATTGTGCCATGGAAAACGTCGAACCCATCTCCCGTTCCCATCGTAATATGTGAACTGACTTCCCTGAGGACTGTTTTTTCAAAATTAGATCATAGCTACAAGCTAGACCCTTACTGTGACCTTGCCATTTAAACAGGAATTTATGATATGGGGAAAGACTTTTGGGTTGAGCTGGGATGGCTATAGTTTGTATCATATGCCGTATCTGGAGATACTGGTAAAACATGGATTTATTTACGTCATATTCCCTTACCAACTGCTCAAAGGATTTGAAGTGTTTTCCCTCATATAAATCTGAGAGAGCTGATACGCCCAGCAATTCCCATGTCTGCAAAAATACATGTGGGACCAAAGGTTGAAACGCTTGCAATGGTATATGATCATTAGATAAGTACACCCAGCGATTTGCGCATACCTCTAATTTCCAGCATTTCAGTGCATCAGATGTGGTTACCAAGACCACCTTAGACCTATCTGTCCCCACATATGTTGCGGCCATCAGATTACGAATGGAGGAACGGGGAAACATCTCATTTTCCAACTGTGCCCAAAGTGACGGAGCCGAGGAGTTCCATAACGAACCTAACTGGTCTAGGATGGCTGCTACGTTATATGCCGTTACCTCTGGGACTCCCAGACCTCCTTCCTTAACCTTCTGATACAATAAAGATTTGGCAACCCTCGCTCTTTTATTATTCCAAATGAACTGGAGAAACATATGTTGAATTTGAGAAGTGATGCTAGTAGGTATTAACAGTGGAATAGTCCTACAGAAATACAAGTATTTGGGAAGCAGTAACATTTTAACCAAATTGACTCTAGCAATCCAGGATAACTGGAACTTGTTCAGTCTTTCACACTCCAGTCGTAAATCTGCTATTAGCCCTGAGTAATTTTCCTGCAGAACCAGAGACAACGAGGAGTAGAGTTTTATCCCCAGGTATGTCAACCCTGATTCTGCCCATGCCATATCAAAGTTGGACAAAGTGCGTTTCAATTGAGGCTCCACATGAATTGGTAACATCATGGACTTTGAGACATTTAATTTATAATATGATACCTCTGAAAACTTAGAAATAATGCTGAGTAATTCTGTCAGAGATATGAGGGGAGAAGTACAGGTCACAATAACATCATCTGCATATAATCCGATTTTGTGTTCTCTTCCTCCTACCCTTATACCCGAGATTTTTGTAGAATTTCGAATCATTTCTGCAAATGGTTCCATACATAGGGTAAAAATTAGTGGGGATAGAGGGCATCCCTGCCTAGTCCCATTAGTAATGTCAAAGGATCTAGAAAGAATTCCGGAAGACAGAACCCTAGCCGAGGGCGAAGAATATAGTGAAAGTATGGCTGATTTTATAAATGAATGGAAACCAAATTTGTCTAATGTGCTTTCCAGGTATTGCCAGTTAACACGGTCAAATGCCTTTTCGGCGTCTAGAGAAATAAAGAGGGAGGCACTTTTAGATTCTCCGGCTATCTGTATGAGATCTAACATCCTGCGTGTACCGTCACAAGCTTGCCGGCCCTTGACAAACCCTACTTGTTCCAGCGCTATTAGGGATGGTAAGCAATCATTCACTCTATTCGCCAATATTTTGGCATATAATTTTATATCGCAGTTTAATAGGGATATTGGACGAAAATTGGCCGGGGAATCAGGGGATTTACCCGGCTTAGGGAGTGTGACTATCGTGGCCTGTAACATCTCAGGGGGAGGTGCCTGCTTATTCGCGATACTCATAAAAGTGGAATGCATGTATGGAATCAACGAGTCTGCGAAAGTTCGGTAATACTCATTTGGCAGCCCATCCGGTCCCGGGGATTTATTTTGTTTGGATCGCAGAATGGTCAGTTTAATTTCTTCGACCGTAAAAGGGGAATTTAATTGACTAATTTGGGCCTCCGATAATGTTGGCAATTGAATTTGCCTTAAAAAATCCTTCACCCCCGCTTCGGATACCACAGGGAGGTGTTTATCCTGATTTAGATTGTAAAGGGTACTGTAATAAGACACAAATGTGTCGGCAATCTCCTGAGGATCATACACTTTTATCCCTTCTGAAGTGTTCAACCATGAAATTTTGGATTTAGCAACATGCTGTTTCACTCTTTTTGCCAGAATTCTACTGGGTCTGTCACCTTGGATATAGAAGTTCCATTTGAGTTTTTTTAAAGTTTTCTCATATAGGAAAAGTTGGTGGTTACGCAGTTTGTCCCTAAAATGTCTTAGATCATCACGTAAGGTGGGAGACGGGGAAACTTTTAATTTTGCCTCTAATTTCTGTATGTTGTCGATAAGGAATTCAAATTCCTTATCTCTCGCCCTCTTTGCTTTAACCGCAGCCTGAATAAACAGGCCTCTTACAAACGCCTTATGTGTACACCAGAGGAGTTCAGGTGATGATGCCGATGGGCCATTAATCTCAAAAAATTCTTTCAAAGCCAAGTCTATTTTGGCTTGGAGATCTGGGGAATTTAATAAGAATGTGTTCAACCTCCAAGAAGAGCTCTGCGGTGTAATATAATGATCTGAAAGTTGAAGCGTGATTGGTGCATGGTCTGACCAGGTTATCAGGCCAAGGGAGGAGGTCCCCGAATTTCTTAACACTTCTCTATCCACCAGAAAATAGTCAATCCTAGAATACACCTTATGTGGGGAAGAATAGAACGTGTAATCCCTTTCAGAAGCATGTTGGTATTGCCATACGTCATGTAATTCTTCCTCTTGCACCCAAGAACTCAAGTCATGAGACAATCTAGTATTTCCCCCAGAGCGATCTATATCTTTGTTTACCACTATATTAAAATCCCCACATAATATTAAACCCCCTTTCTGCACTGATTTAGCTTTTGACAGTACCTTTTTAAGGAAGGGAAGTTGTCGTACATTAGGGGCATAAACAGATACCAACGTGTATGAGAGGTTATCAATTTCACATACTAAAATAATAAATCTACCCTGTGGATCAGAAACAACAGAAATGCATTTAAAAGCAAGTGACTCCTTTACCGCAATAATTACCCCCGCCTTCTTTCCGCTGTTAGAGGCATAGTACACATGGGGAAATTTTTTATGTTTAAATAAATGGCAATCTTTAGAGGACAAATGTGATTCCTGCACACATATTACATCTCCCTTGGACTTGAACGCTTCTTTCCAAAGTAAAGATCTCTTGAAGGGAGAATTCAAGCCATGAGCATTTACAGAAAGTATTGTAAGACCCATTAAGACCTAAAAGAAAAGTAATTATGGTTATGGCATAGCAATGGAGAACCAACATAGAACATCCCACAACAGGAAACTTGAAAAAACCACCGAAATGAATATGCTATATAGCACATTCACTGCAACCAGGAAAATCCCTCTTGCAGGGAAAAGAAAAATGGAGGCAAAAGTTCAGCCTAAGAACTGTAGACAGAAAAGAACCGTCCACCTGAGAACTCCGAAAGCCTTGAAGTGCCGTTCGAACCCTAGAAGCCTCAATTTTCAATCAGGCGGTCTCCGATCCGGTTTACTCCTTGCGTCCGACCACAATGGCGAAATCATCTCCGGCTTAGAAGGATTTCTGGGACGGGGATTTGAAGACAGGGACGCCATGAGCCCCCAAGAAATCAGCAGGTCTTTTGCCGAGGTAGGTGAGAGGCAGACATGGTGCGTGCCATTCCTGGTGATTATTAATTTTACTGGGAATCCCCATTTGTACAATATACCGTTATCTCTCAGAAGTTTTGTCATCACAGCAAATTCTTTTCGACGTAGCATAGTCGCCGCTGATAAATCCGGGAATAAAGTAATGTCCTTAAAGCGGTCAGTTAGGTCCGGAGAATTCTTCAATCCTCTGAGAAATTCATCTTTTATATGAAAGAAGTGGATTCGAGCAATTGTATCTCTTGGTAGGTGAGCGGCAATGTGCTTAGGTTTAGGGATTCTGTGAATCCTATCTATGGTGAGATCCAGGGCCGATTTTTGCGGTAAAACGATTCCCATAAGATCCGTGAGAAATTTTGCTAGTAGATCTGGTGTTACCAATTCAGGTATACCTCTAATACGGACATTATTTCTTCTGGATCTATCCTCCAGATCCAAAACTTTGGTGGATAAACGCATAACTTCTTCCTCCAGAGTGTAGTTCGCATCTATGAGCGAGTTATGAGATTTCACAAATTCCTCCAATTTATGCTCCACATGATCGGTCCGCGAGGCAATGGCTTGTATATCTACTCTTAAGTCTCCAATAACTTGCCGTAAATCTGATTGAATTGAGTCTCTCAAAGAATTCAGCAGACGTTTTATCATATGCTCCGAAACAGGCTGAGAATCCGTGTCATCCTGCATGTCACGTTCTACAGATGCGTCCCTAGAAGATGGAGCAGGGGAGGAGGGAGGGAGGGAAATTCGGCGGTTCACCACCACTTGTTGAGAAGAGGACGAGGGAAAAAACTCTGTGAGCTTAGACGGCTTTGCTTTAGTATTTCTTTTAGATGTGCCCCCCATTATGACACAGGAAATCGCTGTTTGATTCTAAGCTGCAACAATACTGAAATATCTTCCACAGAAGACCAATGTAATATAAGTAAATCTTCAGGTATTCTCTTCTTGGAAGCGTAATATTACACCAACAGGATTTAATCAGTGTCAGGGAAGATGCAGTGCAGTGTCTCACTCTCTGTACTGTATAGATACACTTTTGTTGTTGCCACTCCCAGCCCTGTGGGTGACTGCTGCTGGCAATCTGAGTTAAGATGGCTGCTGGGGGAGGGGGGGTCGTCTTCCCTGCAGGAGATTTTATCTGAAAATCCTCTCCCTGTGTTCTACTCCTCCTTAACTGTCGGCCACCACCTCAAGTTGTGCCCTGCTCCCTCCTCACTCACCCTGACAAGACGCTGTTCACTGCCTTCCCAGCTGTTCCTGCACTTTCGCGCCGTTAGGAGGAGGGGAAGAAGAAGGAGAAGATGGCCGCCACCCTCCTCAGCCTCCACGATACAAGGGCCAGACCTTTTACCGGCGCCGGAGCCGCTCCCCGACACGCTGGACGGGACTCTGAGCGCTGCCGCGATTCTCTCCACCGACCAGGCAGCAGGTAAGTCAGCTTTATCTGGTTTATTTGAGCCGGATTTGGCTTTCACCTCAGGAGCTCAGCGGTTATGCGACTCCTTCCATGTCCGTCCAGGCCACACCCCGGTAAGACATTATTTTTAATAGGATTTTGTTGTGTTTTACAAATATATATATATTTTTGTGCACATTATTATTCCCATGACGTAAATGGAGAATAAATTAAATCACAAATGGTGGTAATAAAATGGAGTACATTTATGAGACAATTATGTTACCTATTTTCAACGTTTTTACGTTCAGTTTTTAGCTTTGTAAACTGTTGAGAGAAAAGAGTTTAGCTAAAAGGAGTCATAAAATGCACCAAAAACAAGTCCGATTCTTGGAGGGCAAATAATTTGTGTACATATATGCCAGTCATATGTGCATAAGGGTATGTGCACACGATAGCAGGCATTTACGTGTGAAAAGACAGACTGTTTTCAAGAGAAAACAGCTGCCTCGTTTCACACGTAAATGCTCCTCCTCGTAATATACGAGGCGCCTGTGACGCTCGTAAATCTTGAGCTGCTCTTCATTGAGTTCAATGAAGAACGGCTGAAATTACGTTGCAAAGAAGTGTCCTGCACTTCTTTGCTGAGGCAGTCAATTTACGCGTCGTCGTTTGATAGCTGTTAAACGACGACGCGTAAATGACAGGTCGTCTGCACAGTACGCCTGCAAACCCATTCAAATGAATGGGCAGATGTTTGCCGACGTATTGTAGCCCTATTTTCAGACGTAAAACGAGGCATAATACGCCGCGTTTACGTCTGAAAATAGGTCGTGTGAACCCAGCCTAAAACTGAAATATGTCTAACAGGCACCAAATATATTGTGTCACTTGCTTTTTTGATTCATTTGAAGCTATTTTCACCATTGTTACAGACTCAATTCATGCATCTTAGAACACTTATGCTATATCTCTCTTTTTGTGGCGTTTAACGTGCATTTTTATAACCTTTGGTGCATTTGGCATTTTTGGGGTACTTTCCATCCATAGAACTCAAACATAACAGGAAAGGCAATTTCGTGTGTGTTTTTTTATTTTTGTGGGGTACATTTCAAGGAGTTTTTGGTGAGTTTATTTATTTTACATACTAGAAAGCTCTCTATAATAAACACCCAAGTGTAGTTTTTGCATGTGTCAATTTTCTAGCCAAATCTGGGACTGAAACAACTCCAATACTTTTACTTATACACAACTTTTGACTTTATCCCCTCCACCCTGGGTTAAGGAACTTTCTAGAATGATCTATAGTATAGCATTTCCTTGTGGCCTAGAAGTTTGTATCCTATGGTCTGTAGGGCCTTTCAACCAAAAACTTCTTAGTCATATTATCACGGTTCTCATCTGGTTCGTATGTGCATCCTCTGTGTCGTCCGGGAGATGGTGCTAGTAACCCAGGGCAACGCTTGGCACAGCAGGTTTAGAGGTAGTCGGATGTATAGGCCAGAAGTCAGGACAGGCAGCAGACGTCGTTACGGTATCGATAGCAATAGGTCAAGGCAGGCGGCAGGCAAGGATATTCAAAGTTCAGGCAGAGGTCAAAAACGGGAAATCCAGAAAAAGGCAGAAGGCAAGAAATCAGGGAACCAGGGTACAGGGAAACTCACGGGGAACTTGGTTGAACAGGCAAGGATTCAGAAGGAGGAGGATCCTTAAATGGAAAGTCTTAGAAATTTGGCACGCGCTGGCCCTTTAAGAAGGAAAGAGTCAGCGCACACGCCCTTAAGTGGCTGCAGCCGCACATCGTGGATGATGGCCGTGGAGGGAGGTGAGAGATGCAATTACCTGACGACGCCCAGAGCCTGCAGAGCGAGCGGATCGGGTAAGTGGAGCTCAGGACGAGCATGAGGAAATGGAGGGTGCAGGAACCAGGGCAGAGTCCATGGAAGAGGCGGGGAACGGCGCGGCCGCCGTTACACATATTTTGTTGGCTACTAGATGCCTCATTGCTAAACAATGGAAATCCAGAATTTAGACCATCCATAATATGGAATGGTTTTGGCCAAATTAAGAGATCACAAGTCAACAAAGTATGGGCTCATTGAAACTTTTGATTGTACTATACTGCTGCCTCACCTCTCAGCTGCCACCACACTCACACGCCAGTTTACTTTTTCTTTTTTTTCCTCCCCCTCCTCTCACTTCTATCTGTAAATGTATATTTTCAGTCCAAATCATGTTATTTTACTAATTTCTTAGCTTTTTTTTTTTCTTTATATAGTTTTAAAGTGATACTTCCCTGGTGCTCTTTAAGCACTCTCTGTTGTATGAAACACTTCTGTCTGGTATTTCTGTTCTTGCCACTAGTCTTCTGTGAAGGGCATAAATACTTTTTTTTTTTTAATGCAAATGATGAGTTTTCCTACTTTTATCACGTTTATTATGTTTTTCTCTCTGTCATTTAAAAAAAGTAAATAAAAGACAAGTGAGTCCTATAGGACACAACCATGATTATCAGCCATAAGAACAGCTAGGAAAGAGCCAGGGAAGATTATACAGTGGATCAAGGTTAAGGAGCTGTATGATGTGAATCCGTTCTTAAAAGAGCCAAATTGGAATATACAGAGGACACTTGAATTACATTTAAAAAAAATCACTTCTTTTTCAGCTGTAAGTTTTCTATGGAGATGGTTATTTTCTTCTCCATTGTGTCTATGTTTTCGGGTATATTATATAATTTTAATTATTCTTGAGAAGCCTGACACATTTAAATGTATTAAAATGTCTGTGTTATCTCTGTTCTTACACTAGATGTGCCTATTAGTCTACAAGTGCAAGTAATACAAGAAAAGTGGCGGTCTATAGAGACTACAGACAGTTACTACTTATATGGTTAATAAAGTACATCATTTACATTAGTTCTACAAAGAATTGCTTTAATTAGCAATGTATATTTTTCTCTCGCTGAAATCAGTAACATTTAAGCATGATAATTCCGACTATCATATGTAAATAAATGTGTCTGTTGCGAGCAAATCACAAATGTACATGTGGATTTTTCCACAGAGAAATACTATAAGTAGCATCTGTTTATAAATCTGTCTCCCTCAAAAATATATTTTGTTCTGGAAATCATCCTATAGTAGTTAACAGTGCTATGGAGTTTTTTGCATTATCGCACAATATGCTTCATAAAATGCAATAATGCCAGCTCCTGCTGGTACATCTGTTCCCCCGGCTTAGTAGACCATAGAAGAGACAGTCTCTTAGTCCCTTATCTGAGCCCAATGTAATAAAAGAAAATGATTCCCATGGCACTACATACTCTCTTACCTGAAAACCTGTGGGAAACATGAACAGTTGGACGGGGACCTAAATTCTTGTAAATTGTACAGAGAGGACAACGGCTGTGACTCTTTTTGCTTCCCCACCTCTCTTTCCTTCTGCTGTTGGGATTAATAAAACACCCTTTGAGTTCTCATGTTCATTTTGTTAGAGGTTCATCATAATGAATGACCGCTGCCAAAGGCAGAAATATCAGGCTTCGAACTGAAAATAGGGACTGCCTACTGGTGCGAAGTTTGGCAAAGGAAAACTCCAGTCATCTGGCAACAGATGTTCTTGAATTACCCATTAAATTTTTGTACATCTGTTTGCTAACATAGGCTTAACTAGACTGTTAGAATAATTATTCCTCCATTTTTATTATGCATTGTTTAATTTCTCTTTATTACTTTACCAAAAATCAACAGTGCTATAGTTTGTATTTTTTTTGAGGCTCTTAATAATGGTGGAAGAAGCACATAAACTACTATATATGCTATGGACCATAACAACTAATTAAACAAGCAATTTTATTAGCGATATTGATCCGAAAAATTGCAAATGTAAAACAACTTGAGACTTTGTATGCTATCAGTGAAACTACCAACCTTTCAAAACCAGACTGACTTGAACTTAGTTATTCGCAGATGTTTAAAATAATAGATCTATACAAGTTATTGCCTGGAAGGAAATACTGGAAAAATTGATATACTGTCAAAGCATGTTGCCTCAAATCATGTTCTTAGTCACTGTGACAGTTAAATCAATCCAAAACTACTGAAAACACATTACCGTTTTTCTCGTAATGGACATAAAAGTTCAAAAATAATTGTTGTATTTGTCACAAATGTGACAAAAGTTCAAATAAAAGCCAAAATATGTGTAATGAATAGAAACAAAACATTAATGGGAGGCATCAATTATATCATTTAGTGGTATTCTCACAACAATACCTCCTGACAGGTCAATCAGACATAACAAGAAGACCACATAAGTTGGGTCTGTTAAATTAAATCATGGTCCAGAAGAAGCAGGCAGTGGCGTTCATAGATTAGAGGGAACTGAGACCCCATTATGGTGCCAGTCTATGCCAAACAGCTTTTCCCTAAACCTTGAGCCTATCCCCCTTATTTGCTAACAATGCAGCTTTTCTGTAGAAGGAAGTCCTGCACAGGTAGCAAAGAAAATGGACTAAGTACCCTTCTCTACAAGGGACCAATATCAATGGCAGTCTGCCTCTATGGCAAACAGCACATTCTTGCAAGCGAGCCTAAAGCAATAACTTCCATTAAGTTCAATAAAAATGTGTCCAGAACAAACTTTGTCATGTATAAAGAACCAAATCATAATCAGAAAATTGTTAAAACACTAAAGCAAAAAACATTCTGGATCTTGATCGCTAAATGCTTTACCTCCAGGGGTCCACTTAACCCCTTGAGTACCCAGCTCATTTTGGCCTTGAGGACCAGACCCATTTTTTCAAATCTGACGTGTCACTTTATGTGGTAATAACTCTGGAATGCTTTTACCTATCCAATTGATTCTGAGATTGTTTTCTCGTGACATATTGTACTTTAGGTTAGTGAAAAAATTTGGTCGATAAATTCATTGCTTATTTGTGAAAAACACCAAAATTTAGAGAAAATATGAAGAAATTATGATTTTTCCAAATTTAAATGTATCTGCTTGTAAAACAGATAGTAATACCACACAAAATAGTTACTAATTAACATTTTCCATACGTCTACTTTATGTTTGCATCGTTTTTTGAACATCCTTTTATTTTTCTAGGACGTTACAAGGCTTAGAACTTTAGCAGCAATTTCTCATATTTTTAAGAAAATTTCAAAAAGCTATTTTTTCAGGGACAAGTTCAGTTCTGAAGTGGTTTTGAGTGCCCTATATATTAGAAACCCCCATAAAACACCACATTTTGAAAACTGCACCCCTCAAAGTATCCAAAACAGCATTCAGAAAGTGTTTCAACACTTTAGGCGTTTTACAGGAATTGAAGGAAAGTAGAGCTGAAATTTTCAAATTTCATTTTTTTTTACAAAATTCATATGTAATAAAAAAAATTCTATACCACAGAAGGTTTTACCTGAGAAACGCAACTCAATATTTATTGCTCAGATTCTGCAGTTTTTAGAAATATCCCACATGTGGCCCTAGTGTGATAATGGACTGAAACACCGGCCTCAGAAGCAAAGGAGCAGCTAGTGGATTTTGGGGCCTCATTTTTTCAGAATATATTTTAGGCACCATGTCAGGTTTGAAGAGGTCTTGTGGTGCCAAAACAGTGGAAACCCCCAAAAGTGACCCCCATTTTTTAAACTACACCCCTCAGGGAATTTATCTAGGGGTATAGTTAGCATTTTGACGCCACAGGTATTTTGCTATATTTTCTGGAGTTAGTCTGTGAAAATGAAAATCTACTTTTTTTCTGGAAAAACGTAAAAATCTCTAATTTTTGCAAGAAATAAAGGAGAGAAAACACCCCAAAATTTGTAAAGCAATTTCTCCCGATTACGGAAATACCCCATATGTGGTATTAAACTGCTGTTTGGACCCACAGCAGGGCTCAGAAGGGAAGGACCCCCATTTGGATTTTGAGCTCTGATTTTACTGGAATGGTTTTTGGTGCCGTGTCACGTTTGCAACGCCCTGGAGGGACCTAAACAGTGGAATCCCCCCAAAAGTGACCCCATGTTGGAAACTATACCCCTCAAGGAATTTTTCTAGTGGTATAGTTAGCATTTTGACCCCACAGGTTTTTTGCTGAATTTATTGGAATTAGTCTGTGAAGATGAAAAGATACTTTTTTTTGGAAAAAAAACTGAATTTTCTAATTTTTATAAGGAATAAAGGAGAAAAAGCACCTCAACATTTGTAAAGCAATTTCTCATGATTACGGTAATACCCCATATGTGGTAATAAACTGCTGTTTGGACCCACGGCAGGGCTCAGAAGGGACGGAGCACCATTTGGATTTTGCAGCTCAGATTTTGCTGAATTGGTTTCTGGGGGCCATGTCGAATTTGTCCCTGAAGTACCAGTACAGTAGAAATTCCCCAGATGTGATCCCAATTTGGAGACTATACCCCTGAAAGAATTAAATTAGAGGTGTAGTGAGCATTTTGAGCCCTCAGGTGTTTTATAGATTTTATTAGAATTGGTCCGTGAAAATGAAAAATTTTTTTTTTTCCAATAACCTGTAGATTTAGCTCAGAATTTTTCATTTCCACAAGTAATACAGGAGAAAAGACACCCCAAAATGTGTTAAACAATTTCTCCTGAGTACGGAAATACCCCATATGTGGTTGTAAACGGTTATTTGGACATACGGCAAGGGTCTAAACGGGAAAAGTGCAATTTCGTTTTTGGAGTGGAGATTTTACAAAATTTGTTTTTGACGCCATGTTGCATTGCGCTGAGGTACCAGTACAGTGAAAACTCCCGAGAAGTGACCCCATTTAGGAAACTACACCCCTCAAGGAATTAATCTAGAAGTGTAGGGAGCATTTTGACCCCCAAAGGTTTTGCAGAAATTAGTGCACAGTGGATGTTGCAGATTGAAAATTTACATTTTCCACAGATATGCTATTTCAGTGCCCAAAGTGTTGGGCCCAGCTTGTACCACTGGAGACATACGCCCCACAAATTGTTAAGCGGTTCTCCAGAGTACGGTAATACCCCATATGTGGTCATGAACTTGAACTGCTGTTTGGGCACACTGCCAGGCCCAGAAGGAGCGCCATTTGGCTTTTGGAGCGCAGATTTTGCTTGGTAGTAATTTTGTTTAGTGTTTTACTGGTGTTTCAGTTTATAATGTGGGGGCATATGCAAGCTTGGCGGAGTGTACCAGGGTATATGTAAGCTGGGCGGAGTGTATCAGGGTATATGTAAACTGTGCGGAGTACATCAGGGTATATGTAAGCTGGGCGGAGTACATCAGGGTATATGTAAGCTGTGAGGAGTACATCAGGGTATATGTAAACTGGGCAGAGTACATCAGGGTATATGTAAGCTGGGCGGAGTACATCAGGGTATATGTAAGCTGGGCGGAGTACATCAGGGTATATGTAAGCTGGGCGGAGTACATCAGGGTATATGTAAGCTGGGCGGAGTGCATCAGGCTATATGTAAGCTGTGCAGAGTACATCAGGGTATATGTAAGCTGGGCGGAGTACATCAGGATATATGTAAGCTGGGCGGACTACATCAGGGTATATGTAAGGTGTGCGGAGTACATCAGGGTATATGTAAACTGTGCGGAGTACATCAGGGTATATGTAAGCTGGGCGGAGTACATCAGGGTATATGTAAGCTGGGCGGAGTTCATCAGGGTATATGTTAGCTATGTGGAGTACATCAGGGTATATGTAAGCTATGTGGAGTACATCAGGGTATATGTAAGCTATGTGGAGTACATTAGGGCATATGTAAGCTGGGCGGAGTGCAACAGGTCATAATAGGATGATGTAATAATGGGGAAAATGAATAATAAAATGATCCATGGATAGTGACGTACGCTTTGAACCAATCCTTTATGCACAGGCCGGATTATTGGGTGCAGGAGTCGCACTTCTAAAGGGTGTCCGTGGTATTGTACAAAACATCCGCACTCCAGTATTGCCTAATCTTTGACTTCTTCACTAGACCCATATGTAGCACAGACCCCAAAATGTCATAGTTTCCGCTGCATTTACAGCGGACCCTCTACCAGTGGGGGCTGCAAATGATGACGTGGGGTTTTAGGTGAAGAACTGCACATATAAATTAGTCTGGGCCGTCGTTTTGCATTATTGCGTTCCAAGAGTCATAACATTTTATTTTTCCGTTGACGAGCTGTGTGAGTGCTTGATTTTCATGGGACGAGCTGTCGTTTTTATTAGTATCATTTTGGGGTACATGCGATAATTTGATCAGTTTTTATTCCATTTTTTCTGAGGTGAGGAGAACAAAAAACAGAAATTCTTTCACTATTTTTTTTATAATTTTTTACCGGCGTTCTCTGTGCAGTATAAACAACATGTTTACTTTATTCTGCGGTTTGATACGATTATGGCAATACCAAATTTATATTGTTTTTATATGTTTTACTACTTTTACAAAATAAAAACACTTTTTTCTAAATAAAATGTTTTAGTGTCACCATGTCCTGAGAGCCATAAATTTTTTATTTTTTTGTCGACGGAGCTTTGTGAGGGCTTGTTTTTTGCGTGACACACTGTAGTTTTTATTGGTACCATTTTTGATTACTTTTTATTCAATTTTTTTGGAAACAACGTGACCAAAAAAGGAAATTCTGCCATTGTTTTTTATGGTATTTTTTTTACGGTGTTCACCGTGCGGGATAAATAATATGATATTTTTTTAGGTCAGGCCAATACGAACGCGGCGATACCTATTATGTCTAGTTTTTGTCTTTTTTTTCATTTTTTTTCTAATTATAAAGGGCTTGATAAGGGTAACAAGGCCATTATTGTTTTTATTACGTAAAACTTTTATTTATTTATTTATCGAAAACTTTTTTTTTAACTTTTTTTCACTTTTTATTTTACACATACTAGGGGACTGGAAGATCTGATCTTCTGATCCCCTGTACAATGCACTGCACTACTTCTGTATGTACTTGTGTAGTGCAGTGTATTGTATCTGTCACTTCACAACTGACAGTTGAGCCTATTACGTCCTGCCTTGGGCAGGACCTAATAGGCTCCCGTACCTGGCAACCAGGAAGCCGTTGCTAGGCTTCCTGGTTGCCATTGCAACCATTAGAACCCCGCTATTTTTCGCGGGGGGGGGCAATGGAGTGCAGAGGGAGCCCCCTCCCTCTGCATCAATCACTTAAATGCCGCTGTCGCTATTGACAGCGACATTTAAGGGGTTAAACTACAGCGATCGGAGAGGACAGTGATCGCTGTAGTTGCAGTGAGATGTCGGCTGTATATTATAGCCGACATCCGATGAAGATGGAGCGAGCACAGTTCCTGTGCCCGCTTCATCCTCAGGGCGTTACTATACGCCCATTTTCGGGAAGGGATTAATAAAAATAGTGGTTTTTTTTTTTACACCGCTTTCTCTGATCTCCTCACGGATCTCACAGAAATGAGGAGATCAGAGAAAGTGACAGGAGCTTTCTCCTGCAGACGACGTCACAGACGGCTGTGATTGGTCAGTCTTCAGAGACGTACTATTGCGGCGAAGGTACGCAAGGGGTTAAAGACCTCTTCAGGTTTATGATTTGGAATTACATACTGAGGGCTCTTTGCTGTTTATTAGCTTTATTCACATGCCTGCATTCATTTATTTCAGTATAATGCAGAATGGGTGAAACTTGAACTACTCTTTACTTTCTCACTGCTAAAAGAGCGATACAGTAGATCATAACAACTTTCTGTTAATTAATTAGGAAAAAGGAGATGTCCGCAGCACAAATGCCTGAGCTTGGGAGGGAAAGGATCCACAAAGTTACTGTACACGACGATCTTAGTGAATTTTTTATTTTTTAACTGAAGTACGTTATAAAAACAGAAAACCAAAGAGTAAGACTCTGCAACCGTTGTCATTGAGGCATTTCTCTATTTGTGGGGACAGATCCGCTGTACTATTAGCTAAAATGGCACAGGAATATATTGTGTTTGGGTATTAGCACCTAATACAGAATAGTCTCTTTTTATGAGGGGAGCGCTCTTCCCGTTTCTCCCTAAATCCTCCCACCCTCCTCAACAATGTCCGTTAGCCGTCGGGTATCTACCGGTTATATCCAGCGGGTGTATTCTGTTTGCCTCTATAATATTTTTATTTTGTTTTACAATATTTTGTTATGATAATTAATAACATCCTAATGCAAAGACAGTAGTGAGCTAGGTAATGTCCCTATGGAACAACCTCCCTTGTATAGTGCAAAGGCAACTCCAAAATAGATATATATACACACAAGAAAAGTATAGAGCCAGATATATATCAAAATGTATCACAAATTTTATTAAATACATGTAAGAACAAACATGTTAAAAAGGTACATGGTTGGAGAGACTCTATATGATATAAACACAGAAAGACCAGGTTGACCAGGTATATATTATATTATAATCCCTATGTTGAGGGCATCTGAAAAGGGCAATGTATTATCATAAGTAACATTAGTTAGCTATGTGTAGACTATGATAGTTAGGGACATGAATAGTCAAAAGAGTAGTTTCTACAACAGAAATTTTTCTATCATTAGTAGTTCAGATAATCTTACCCATAAGGGTATGTTCACACTAAGTCATTACGTCCGTAATTGACGGACGTATTTCGGCCGCAAGTCCCGGACCGAACGCAGTGCAGGGAGCCGGGCTCCTAGCATCATACTTTTGTACGATGCTAGGAGTCCCTGCCTCTCCGTGGAACTACTGTCCCGTACTGAAAACATGATTACAGTACGGGACAGTTGTCCTGCAGCGAGGCAGGGACTCCTAGCATCGTACATAAGTATGATGCTAGCAGCCCGGCTCCCTGCACTGCGTTCGGTCCGGGACTTGCGGCCGAAATACGTCCGTCAATTACGGACGTAATGACCTAGTGTGAACATACCCTTACAGTGATCTCTGGTGACCTGGAAGTCTGTGAATCTGCCGAGTGTCTGTGTCTCCGACGGCAGCCGGGGGCCTAATAAAGGCCCCCAGGTCTGCCTGTAGTGAATGCCTGCTAGGCTATGCCAGAGGCATGTCCTAGCAGATGCCTGTCCGTTTTAAACGGACAGGCATAATACACTGCAGTACAAAAGTATTGTAGTGTATTATAATAGCGATCGGATGATCGCATATTAAAGTCCCCTAGTGGGACTAGTAAAAAAGTAAAAAAAAAGTTTAATGAAGTTAATAAAAAAAAAAATGAAAAACCCACTTTTTCCCCTTGCAAACTGCTTTACTATTAAAAAACCAAAATAAAGTTAAAAAGTTACACATATTTGGTATTGCTCCGTCCGTAACAACCCTGACTATAAATCTATTACATTACTTAGCCCGCACGGTGAACGCCGTAAAAAATTAAATAAAAAACTATGGAAAAATTGCTGTTTTCTGTGAATCCTGACTTTAAAAAATTTTGATAAAAAGTGATCTATAAAGTCGCACCTACTCCAAAATGGTACCTATAAAAACCACAAGTCTTCCCGCAAAACAAAAAGCCCTCATACAACTGCATCGAACAATAAAAAGAAACTTATGGCTCTTCAAATATGGAGACACAAAAACAAATAATTTTGAAAAAAAAAAAGCGTTTTTACTGTGTAAAAGTAGTAAAACATAAAAAAACGATACAAATTCAGTATCGTTGCAATCATAACAACCTGCTGAATAAAGTTATTGTGTTCTTTATACCACACGGTAAACAGCGTAGATTTAGGACGCGAAAAAGTGTGGCGAAATTTCAGGTTTTTTTCTATTCCCCCCCAAAAAAAGTTAATAAAAGTTAATCAATAAATAATATGTACCCCAAAAGGGTGCTATTAAAACATACAACTTGTCCCGCAAAAAACAAGACCTTATACAGCTATGTCGACGCAAATATAAAAAAGTTATACCTCTTGGAATGCGACGATGGAAAAATGTAAAAAATGGCTTGGTAATTAAGGTTTAAAATAGGCTGGTCATTAAGGGGTTAAAGTGTAAGTAGCTGTGTACATTTACCTTTTCATATTTATCAATATAGAGCAAGACTTGCCACCAGATTCCAAATTCTTCCAAATAGGTGCTTAGCTTTCCTGGAGTTTCCAAATTTCCACATGGAACAAAAAATCACACTCATGTTCAAGAAAGAAAAAGGTAGAAAGTCAGACTGCTCACGTTCATGTGGAGCCTATTTATAGACAAAACCCCATAAATCCACGAATACGGGGTGCTTTTAACAAGAAATCAAAGAAGCAATCCCCAAAATCTCCACCTCATCATAAAGTAAACATTATAAGCCCCAGCAGTTGTATTAGGCATCATGCACATGACTGTATTTAGGATCTGTATTACATGAATCCCGAATATGGCGCCGATAGCCTGCTTAAGCATGTACTGTACCTCTGCATGCCTCTGTTGATATATATATCACATATATGGCACATATAGATTTTTTTCCTCATGGATACCTTGCGTATTTGTGAGAAGAAAAATTGTGGGATGCTCAATCACATGCTGCATTAAAGAGGTATTCTTCTAGGGGAAAATAGTGCCTTACAGAGTCACAATATGGCAGCACGCGGAGTGCCTACAGGTTTCCGCCTTATAGGGTCCATGCAGATAGCACTGCAGAATGCATGAGCTTTTGAAGAGGCTCTGTCACCACATTATAAGTGCCCTATCTCCTACATAAGGAGATCGGCACTGTAATGTAGATGACAGTAATGCTTTTTATTTAGAAAAACAATCTATTTTAAACCACTTTATGAGCGATTTTTAGCTTTATTCTAATGAGTTTCTTAATGCCAAAGTGGGCTTGTTTTTACTTTAGACCAAGTGGGCGTTGTACAGAGGAGTGTATGACGCTGACCAATCCGCGTCATGCACTTCTCTCCATTCATTTACACTGCACTAGCGATATAGTTATATCGTTATGTGGAGCCACATACACAAACACTAACATTACTGTAGTGTCCTGATAATGAATATACATCACTACCAGCCAGGACGTGATGTTTATTCAGAATCCTGACCACTTCTGTAGCGTCTCTGTGAGATTTACAGCAAGGCAAACGTAATCTCGCGAGATTACGATGTAACCTGTCATTTCAAACGAGATTACGCTTGTCTTGCTGGAATCTCACAGAAAAGATTCAGAAGTGTCAGGATTCTGAATAAACATCACGTCCAAGCTGGTAGTGATGTATATTCATTATCAGGACACTACAGTAATGTTAGTGTTTGTGTATGTGGCTGCACATAACGATATAACTATATCGCTAGTGCAGTGTAAATGAAGGGAGAGGAGTGCAAGACGCTGATTGGTCAGCGTCACACACTCCTCTGTACAACGCCCACTTGGTCTAAAGTAAAAACACGCCCAGTTGGGCATTAAGCAACTCATTAGCATAAATCTAAAATCGCTAATAAAGTTGTGAAAACAGATTGTTTTTCTAAATAAAAAGCACTGCTGTCACCTACATTATAGCGCCGATCTCCTTATATAGGAGATAGGGCACTTATAATGTGGTGACAGAGCCTCTTTAAAGCTAGTGATACATTAAATGTCGGCCGCATAGGATAGCACTCATACACACTTTTCTATAGGACCATCAGCCATTGTTGTTTTCTACACTGATAGAGCAGTCTAAACAAAGGAGATAAAGGCTTCCCTCTGATGTAATGTTTGCGTTGTAAATTGAGCACATATAGTTTAATTGATGTAAATGTTTATAACACACATTATCTTGAATGCATACCATGATCTGATATTTCATTGAGCAGCATCCTTTCTGGTAAAACGTACATATAAGCTTAAATATTTCAGCAGCAATCTCTCTAATGCCATAATGATGTATTTTAGCAATATTTTATTAATATGTTCCTATAACAGCACTACCATAAAATACACTCCAACTTCCAAATACCTGTGTAACCTTTAATATTCTTCAGTAAAAACTGACAAAGATATTTATTTCACATTTGGATATATCCAAATACAATCACAAGCACCGACATTTAGATTTTATTCTTTTTTCAGTCTTTCATGCCCGGAGCAAGATAGATTTTTTTATACATAAATAAATTTGTTTTAAATGGTAAAAGAAAAATTATTATCTATTATGAATACCAGAAATGAATGTTTCTGAAGACCCTTAGTAAACAATAGTATTTTCTAAACTGTTAAAAATTGTTAATAATAATTACCTTTTTTTATATAGCACAAACATATTCCACAACACTTTACAATAAACTCTACCGGTGTGCTATAATACAACTACATTTTAGAGTCCATTTTACAGCCACTACAACAGGATCTCCCAATGTTCTACTAAATGATCACCCTCCGAGAGGAAGGACGCTATCTGTATGATAGATGTAGCCATCTTTATCTTGACTTTTAACGCATTAAATACACAGTGACAAGAATCTTTAACTTGACTTTTTCACTGGCTTCTTAATGGTTTTTATTGTGAGATATCACGCTGCAGCAAGTTATCAGTCAAGATAAACTTGGCTACATCTGTAAATAAGGGTCCTAATTCTCAATTAGAAGGCAGAACGAGGTCCGAAATACTTTGCTGTGCCTACTGCTGGGAAACCAGCAAGATATTTAAATACATTTATAGAATTAATATACAAGTAAGTAGTGAAAGGAAAACATCTGTACCTAGGCAAAAAACAAAAATGATATAGAGGCAACTGCATAGGGCAGGATCAGGTAACCTTTTATGAATCCCAGTGTTCCAATGTCCAAAGGTAGCACTACCTCAATATGCAGGCCTGCATATGTATTTACCACCACCTCCCACCATTAGTTTTAAACATTGAGTTAGAGCCAGTGTGGAGCTATGTACACTCTTAGATTAAATTTGCCAAAAGTATATGTAGTACAGTATAAGTCCCTTCTAATTCTTGCATCACAATAGGGTTCTGTAGTAATCTAAGTTTCTGCAACAAATCTGCCGCGTGTGAATATACCCAAAAAGCTTCTATTACAATCAGTTGCATAGCTCCCCATTTCTTTCTACCAGTTTTGTGTATCGTGGGAGGAACGTATTGATTTATCTTGGACACAAATTTCAACTACCCAATCAGGTCTTGTCTGAAAGCAATTGTTAAAAAAATAAACTCTTATCTCATCCCTTCTTCAGTTTATCATAAGGCGGGCGGAAGACTCAGAAATCAAATGGAAAAAGGTATTATGGTTTAATGAGGCTCAAACCCTTCTGAAGTCAGCAATGAGAACCGACTATTACCCCAAAACATATCTTACAATTAGACTTGCACGTTACCAATACACCGTATTCAACCATATTGCAAATGGCGTGAAGAAGTTCTATCTGATTACAACATGAGTGGGAATTTATTCTCACTAATAAGCATGAGAAAACTATTCCATGCGCCAACATTAGGACACTATATCATATCGCAATGAAGTTCAAATCAAACAAAGATTACCCAACAGCTATGGAATTGTAATATTTCTTATCAGCACAGCACCAGCCATATGTAGACTATTGGGCTCATTAAAAGAAGCTGCTGACACTTTGTAAGGCATATTTCAGCTTTTTTTTGGAGAGCTGGTTGGCATGATCACCCGCCTTCTGTTGCACACAATCTGTAAAATGCCACAGTCATCATAGCTACCAAACATGGTCATCTTAACAAATAGCTGCAGATGTCTTCCATCAGTTGTCTTTCTATCTGGCAAATTTTCTTTTATTCATGTAATTTCCCAAACAGAACCTAGGCATAGTACCATCTGATGCCATGATTGCCTATGCTCCTTTAATTTTAGTTATGAGTGTTAAGGCGACTTAGACTTTGTTAGCTGTGTAACTTCTTTGGCCCAAATAGGTAAATAATAGTAATGTTAGTAATGTTGAGATGGGATCGGAAAATCTTTAAAAAAAAATTCTCAAGTGTTTCTTCAAAATGCTAATCTCAATGCAAATTTTTCCTTGAATAGAGCAAGTAATGAAACAAAAACATGACATTTATAAGATAGGTAGAAGCCAAGTTATGTCCATTTCGTTAATAGAATGTCAACATTTTATTATTATGTCATTTTCTAGTCCAACATTCTGTACTGATTAATTTCTTAATATATCTTTATAGCAATTGGAGTTACATTTTTGTAATATAGAGCTGAAAATCACCAAAACTTTTGGCTTCCTGCCACAATCACATGAGGGTATTTAGGAGTTTATCGACTTCAAAGTCAAAACTGTATGCAGTTTGTTCCACCTAGTGGCGGTTACAAGCAAACAGAGTTTTATCAATGAAGGCTCTGTTCACATCTGCGCCAGTGGCTCCATAAGAGTTCCATTAAGATGGAAACCATGACATAAACCCAACAGAACATATCAAATTCATTGGAGTCCGTTGGGGGCCGTTGGTGCTCGTCATTTGATGGATCCGGCGTCTCTGTTTTTTTTGTTATACTGTTCCTATGACGGGACAGAATAGCAGGATAGACAAACGCAGATGTGAAAAGAGGCTTAGGGCACGTTCAGACGTGGCGGAATTGCTGCAGACTCTGTCCACATCAATGCCGCACATAATCCGCGTTGCGGATTCCATTGCGGATTTGGCTAAAATTTTTGTTAAAATGCTGCGGATTTGTCGTTGTGGATTCAGGTTCGGATCACACCCTGCTCTCTTTCAAACATTCCATCCCAGTCTGGGTATAGACCTCGACACACATAGGTCCAGCCTTGATCCCGTGTGTTGCGCTCACTATACCCTGCACTGGAGGTGTCCCACAATTCGGGACGGTTATGTACCTGAAAAACAAATAGACAGTGCATATTGAAGTTTGATTTGTACTTACGAATAATGTTATATATGTTTTATGTTTATCTTTGTTATAATGTTTACATACTTTGGGAAAACACAGAGAATAAGGAGTCATGCACTATTAGAATATAGTTTGCCAAAGGCATAGAAAAATAAATTTTATTTGACAGTACAGGTTACATATAGATTAAAAAGTAGACTACAAATCACTGTATACTGTATACCTCCAGATAACCTAGGAGAACAAAGAGGAACCACTCCTATATAGCACAAAAGAAGGAAGAAAAAACTTCCAACAGAAGATGTAGTGTGAACTGTTGCTGAGACAGAGGTTAGATAGCAATTAATGAAACGAAGCAAGAGGCCAAGATACGGTATCTAAGTAGATCGTATCACAAGTACAGCCAAGCTCAAAGTAGTGTTAATATAAAGCAGAGTACGAGGTAGGCATTATCAGTAACACAAGCCATTCTTACATGTATACAAAACGTCAAACAGTAAGTTCAAAATCGCTAAGCCTAAATAAGGCACACAGATCTTCCCAGAGTATAGATATAAGTATAGGAAAGGAGTGAATCTATATAGGGCACAGCAAGTAACATTACTAACCCATGTGGTTCCTGTGATCCAGTAACTTTCCAAGTGTGGAGGGACCCCAACGCGCGTTTCGCGTGGATGGCTTTTTCAAGGGGTATACTATCACCTATTAGTCCTACCACTTTAAATACATTGGGTAGTTTAATCAGCTGGTCTATACAGGCCAATGGGATATACACGGCCGTGCCTGTCAAATCGAAGCATCGCGAGACTCACACACCAGACCGCCGAGTCCCGGCTGCGCATGCGCGGCTCCGGAAACCACGCACGCGCAGAGGGGTACAATCGGCAGACAGAGCGAGAGCCAGGGATGACGCGCGCGGCAGGCAGGGCCGATAGATAACATCACAAGGTAAGGAATAGAATCAATACGAATCACAAATATTAGGCGAATTCTAGTACTGCGGGATTTAAGACGATTAGTAGTTTATTTGGAGAAAGTATTTCAAAGGACAGTTGTCCACAAGATTCCTACTGGGATAGATCGTGCCGATATAGAAAATTAAAAAGATGTTTGGAACCAAAATCGTAATAAATTACTACATATTCAGATGAAAACAAATGTGCAATGATGAATAAATAAACACAGTAAATTGATACAAGGTTATTGTGAGGTGATAACACTAAAATAAAATAAAACAACAAATAAATAAAAATATTAAAAACATAGTGCAAAAAAAGGAGATAAACACTACATGTTATAACAATTGTGTTATAATTTAAGAATAAGATGCTGAATTAGTCAGCAATAAAAAAGTGACAGAAATAATAAAATAAATATTTGTTATATATTAAAGATAAATAACAGGTGAAAAGTGATGCAGATTACATTCAAATATCAGATTGTATATAGCATATTCTAAGTCCATACATCAGGATATGGAAAAGACAAAGAATGTGTATTATATAAAATAAATTATCACACGGCGTGTGGACAGACTTGACTAAGTCCAAAGCAGATCTACGTTATGGGAGTTGGAAGTCCCACATCATCAAGCCAAATATTTGTGTGGTCCCAGAAGTACCGATCCCAGGCCTATATAGGTGTGCATGATCACTAGCAACCATGATGGAAGTCTAAACGGAGAAAAAATGTAGATTACTAGACATACAGTTTAAAAACACAAATAAAAATGATGGTAGGAAGGTTACAAAAATATGCAAAACTTAGTGTCTCGTTCAGACCAACAGGGGCCATTGTTCCAAGGGTGATGATCCATTTACACTCCCTCTGAGGCAGTAATTTCTTAAAGTCCCCACCTCTAATGCCACAGACCACCCTATCTATGCCCCATGCCTTAAATGATTTTGGGTCACAGGCATGGTGGGTTTTAAAATGTCTGGGGATTGTTTTGAGCAATGTAAGATCTTCAATTTCCCTTGCAGCAATTATGTCACGCACATGTTCCCTAATTCTAATCCGCAATTGTCTTGATGTCAGACCAATATACACTTTTGAGCAACCGCACGTAGCATAGTATATAACATTCATTGTACTGCAGGATATATAATGTCGGATCTTAAACTCTCTATTATCAATAATTGAAGAAAAAGTGGATGTACGGACCATGTTTGTGCATGGCACGCAATCACCACATGGGTAGCAGCCTTGTCTAGAATTTTTTGATGCAAATAAATTGCATTCCCTTGGTACATAGTGGCTTTTCACCAGCATATCTTTTAGGTTCATACTCCTACGTGCCGTCATTTGTGGTTTTTTACATAGATTTTCGGCCAGGGCAGGTTCTAAATGCAAAATTGGCCAGGGTTTTTTAAGGACAGATCTCATCGCCTGCCACTGGTTATTATATGTGGTAATATACCGGATATTATTTTCATCACTTTTTTTAGTGCTCACTTTTAATGGATGCAAAATTTAATTGCGATCCGTAAATTTTGCCCTTCTATATCCCTTCTTTATACTTCTATGGCTGTATCCCCTATCCAGAAATCTCTCTTCCAGGTCTCTTGATTGTTTCTCAAAATTTATATTTGATGATCAAATGCGCCTCATTCTTAAGAACTGACCAACAGGGACGGCCCCAATCGTGGACTGGCTGTGGGCAGAGGTGGCATGTAATAGAGAGTTGACCGATGTCTTTTTCCTGAAAACATCAGTCTGAAGACATCCTATACTATCCACCTCAATGCTAATGTCCAAAAAATCCACTCGATGTTGATCAAAGACATAAGTTAGTTTTATATTCAAATCGTTAGTGTTTAGACATTGCATGAATTGTATAAGTTCAGTCTCTGTCCCCTGCCAGACAAATAGAACATCGTCTATATATCGCATCCAACATTGCACATGGTCGACGGCGTGCGCACCGTCACCGAGGAAAACCTGCCTCTCCCAGAGGCCGAGAAATAGGTTCGCATATGACGGCGCACACGCCGCCCCCATGGCCGTGCCCTGTTTTTGTAAATAAAATGCATCCTTGAAAACAAAAAAATTGTGCATCAAGACATATTCTAATAATTCCACAACCAGTTCACAAATCGGGCCGCCCCAGCTGCTCATCCCCAGAAAGAGGCGCACAGCATTAATCCCATCACTGTGTCGGATGCTGGTATACAGTGATTCGATGTCAGCTGTCACCAGAAGCATATCAGCATCCAGAGTAACACCATCTATCCTTTTTAGGACATCTGTTGTGTCTTAAACTACCCAATGTATTTAAAGTGGTAGGACTAATAGGTGATAGTATACCCCTTGAAAAAGCCATCCACGCGAAACGCGCGTTGGGGTCCCTCCACACTTGGAAAGTTACTGGATCACAGGAACCACATGGGTTAGTAATGTTACTTGCTGTGCCCTATATTGATTCACTCATTTCCTATACTTATATCTATACTCTGGGAAGATCTGTGTGCCTTATTTAGGCTTAGCGATTTTGAACTTACTGTTTGACGCTTTGTATACATGCAAGCATGGCTTGTGTTACTGATAATGCCTACCTCGTACTCTGCTATATATTAACACTACTATGAGCTTGGCTGTACTTGTGATACGATCTACTTAGATACCGTATCTTGGCCTCTTGCTTCGTTTCTTTCATTGCTATCTAACCTCTGTCTCAGCAACAGTTCACACTACTTCTGTTGGAAGTTTTTTCTTCCTTCTTTTGTGCTATATAGGAGTGGTTCCTCTTTGTTCTCCTAGGTTATCTGGAGGTATACAGTTGTCTGATTTGTAGTCTACTTTTTAATCTATATGTAACCTGTACTGTCAAATAAAATTTATTTTTCTATGCCTTTGGCAAACTATATTCTAATAGTGCATGACTCCTTATTCTCTGTGTTTTCCCAATGTATTTTGGAGTTTCTATTCTGACATTGGGGAGGTATAAATCCGCACTCGCTGGTGACCTAGCCCACATAACAATTTTCCCTGTTGAGACATATGTTTATACTAATGTTTACTTACTGCAGATGCTGCTAGTCAGACTTCATACATACAAGTAAACTAGTGAAAATATGACATAAACATGTAAAGTTACTTACAAGGTTAATAAGAGTGGACACTTCCATATCCATTTGCCTATATCTGGCCGTGGTAATAGCTCTGTGTTCATGTAATAAGCCTGGAAGGCGAAAATGGAGGTTTTCTCTTCCTCATCATAATGATGAAATATCCTGTTCTTGAAAGAAATCCGCAACGCAACACACAGCAAATCTGCAACACACATTACATCTGCGGATTTCACTGCGTAGTTTTGAAACTCCATTTAAGTCAATGTAGAAATTCCGCAGCAAGTCCGCAACAGACAGTGCATGTTGCGGACTGCAAATTCCACACCGCAGCCTATGTTCCGCAGCAGAGTTTTCCGCAACGTCTGCACGACGTTAACTAAAAAGGTGTTGAAACCAATGGAAAAACTGTCTGCTGCGGATTTCCACTGTGGACAGTCCGCAGCGGAATTCCACAGCAATTCAGCCACGTCTGAACGTGCCCTTACTCTATGTATTTGCAGGGGATTTGAATCTCTGTATCAGGCAATAGAGCTTAACTGCTATAAAGATATATATATATATATATATATATATATAAATAATCAGCATAGAATTTTGGATCTATTTAAAAAAAAAAAAAATGTGCAAGAGTAAACAGCCACTTTGAGATTTACCACATTTAGCCTCTAGTTACACTCTAAACACCAGCTATAGAGACGTACTGTAGTTTATGCGAAACAAAGTAACAAGTTACAATCAAGACATAATAATACATCTTATTTTATTTTACCCCCTATTTTTTATTTCCCCACCCCCCCTTGCCTCCCACCCACTTGTCTCTTATGTTTTTGCATTTTACTTGTCTTTTTATGGTCTCGAAATATCTATATTCCTCTAGCAAAGAATATCATGGAATCCGATTTCATAAAATTTCTTTAAAAACCTATTCCATCTACTCTTAATAAAGGTAGGTTCCTCTTGCCTCTCCCTGTTTCCTTCAGTGGCAAAATCCATCCGCATAAATGTACCTAGTATATCTACTATCATTCTCCTTGATGAAGGTTGAGGTTTTATCCAATTAATTAATATCGCCTTTTTAGCAGCCAAAACTACTAAATGGGCCAAGGCCGCTTTTTTAAATGGCAACTGATTTCTCTGAAAATGAAAGGAGAGCCACTCATCTACTCTAATCGTTACACCCGTAAACCAATCTGATTACCTCTTCTACTTTGCCAAGAAAAGATTGAATAAAGCTGCACGTCCAGAAGCCGTGATATAAGAAAGATTTTAATTTGCCACATTTTGGACATTGAGCCTTATATTCGGGTATATATTTTTCGAGGGGATACTAAAGTTGTAATACAGTCTATTGACTATAAGGAAATGCTTCTCATGCCATTTTTATGAGATTATCACTCGGTTTACCATCCTACTTCCTTTCTGTACTTTGTTAAGTCTTAAAAAAGTTCATTCATTTCAGTCTACTATCCTGCAATATTGATCCAGAGGAAAGCAAAAACCTGCATCAGGCAAAATCTAATTTTCCTCATATTAGGAAAAAAAATGCCTTTCCGACTACAATTTGGCAATCAGAATAAATCGTTGGGTCAACAACCCATCTCCAGGAATCTAGTGCCCATAACTTGTTGTAATATTACTTTCAAGAAAATATTTCAGACTCCTATTAAATGACTTAACCATGACAATTTCCTCTGGCAGAGAGTTCCATAGTCTCACTTCTTTTACAGTTATAAATCACCTTATATCTTTGCGTAAAAACCTTCTTTCTTCTAGACGTAGAGTATAAACCCTTGTTTTAGTTACAGACTTGTGTGTAAACAGATTATGAGAGACATCTCTGAATTGACCTTTGATATATTTATGGGCTGTGCAGAGGTATTAAATCACCACTCAGGCGTCTTCTTTCTAAATTAAGTAACCCTTTTTTTTAATAATCTTTCAGGGTACTGTAGTCCACTCATTTCGTTTATTAGTTTGGTTGCCCACATTTGAACCATCTCAAGCTGTACTATGTCTTTCTTGTGCACTGTAGCCCAAAACTACACACTGTATTCTATAGGCGGTGTGACTAGTCATTTATAAATGGTTCAACTATGTTCTCGTTATGTGCATCTTTGCCTCTTTTGATACACCACATGTTCTCTTTTGCCTTGGTAGCAGCTGCCTGACACTGGTTGCTAAAGCTAGGTTTACGGTCAACTAAAATTCTTAAGTCCTTTTCTATGTCAATTTTAACAAGTGTTTTCTAAGTTAGTATGTAATGGTGACATGTATTTTTCCTTCCCAAGTGCATAACCTTACATTTTTCAGTGTTAAAGCTCATTTACTCTGTCCAAGCCTCCAACTTCTCTAGATCCATTTGTAACATAATACGGTCCTCCTTTGTATGAATTACTTTACACGGTTTAGTATCACCTGCAAAAATTTATATTTCACTGTGCAATTCCTCTACAATGTCATTAAATATATTAAACAGCATAGAGCCCAATACTGAACCCTGCGGTACCTCACTAGTAACCAGGGGCGGATTAAGGGTACCATGGGCCCTGGGAACTCTTTCAAGTCCCCCCCCCCCAAGCTCTGAAGACAGAACTCTAATGACACTGTACCATATATATTAGAAGATTTCAGCTTAGGTGGCCACAGATCTGGCATGGTATTGAATTTGCTGTAAAAGCAGAATGAGCAATGCAGATGAAAGAAAGCAGAATACTTTGAGACCCTAAAGGGTCAGGAGCTTTAAATTGTTTATGGTTTCCAGAAAAATATCTGCTGTGCGTGAATATAACCTTAAAAAACCAGTGTCTGTTGTTTAACCCTTAAAGTCCAAGCCATAATTAATTTTCACTCGCCGCCTTCCTAGAGCCATAACTTTTTTTATTTTTACGTCAATGGAGTATGAAGGATAATTTTTTGCGGGAGGAGTTGTAGTTTTTATTAGCATCATTTAAAGTACCATATGTCACGGTCTGAGTGTATGTGAACCCACTAGGCCGCTCCGCCGTAGTGGAGAGGCAGCTGGCCAAGTCACAGTTTATGAAAAGTCTATACAAGTTCGTAGCACAAGGGTACCTGAGATAGTCCAGACGGTGGCAGGGGCTCTGGCACGGATGGGGCTAGATGTGGCAGGTTGCGCCAGATGTGGTGGATGGTACCAGGAGTGGCAGATGACACCAGACGTGGTGTATACCAGCAGGCGACATAACACAACTGCAATACTAAACAGGCTCAGGAACAAAACACAGCACAGGATACAGGTAGCAGGGCATGGGAACACTGGGAGCAGGATAACACTAAGGGACCAATTGCAATACAAACATGGGAAAACGACAACAACATTCAGGCAAGGAGTGAAAGGACAGAGCCCTTTTTATATTTCATGGTGATTATGGCTAATTAACCATATTTTCATGTGTGCGTGCTGGCCCTTTAAGGCCGGGCACGAGCGCGCGCGTGCACACTACGGGAGGAGATGCCGGCCAGCACTCACAAATCCATGGCCGCAGGCGTCGAGGTTTGAGTAGGAACGACAGTCCGCAGCCGTGGACGTTACACCATATAATGGTTGAATTGGAAAAAACTGATTCCTCCATGTTTTTTTGGGTTTCGTTTTTACTGTATATATATATATATATATATATATATATATATATATATATATATATTTACCTTCTCTTAAGGTAAAAGTAGATTTAACATCTACTTTTACCTTAAGATAAGGTAAATATATTCAGCCCCAGAACCAAGCTCAGTAAAAATATACAGCTCCAGAACCAAGCTCAGTACATAAATACAACACCAGGACAAAGCCCAGTACATATATACAGCACCAGAACCAAGATCTGTATATATATACATCACCAGAACCAAGCTCAGTACATAAATACAGCACCGGAACAAAGCTCAGTACATATATACAGCACAAGAACAAAGCTCTCTACATATATACAGCACCAGAACAAAGCTCAGTACATAAATACAACACCAGAACCAAGCTCATTACATATATACAGGATCAGAACTAAGCTCAGTACATAAATACAGCAGCACAAATACAGTTCTGTACAGAGATCATTTGCAAATTCAGTTTAACCCCTGTCATATGTTTGTATGACATAAAACTACAGCACCCAATATAGCCTGAACAATGGTTAGGATATGCTGGGAGTTGTCGTTTCACAAAAAAGAACAATACACCCATCATCTTGCTGAAGCTTATACAGTTACTACAGTATTTATCAGTCACAGGGAGAATAAACATTTACATTGAGTTACTCACAGGTGACGCCTCAGATACTTTTTCGTTCTTTTTATATTTTCTTCTCCATCCGGTCCAGACCTCTATGATGACTTCTTCCGGCCACAGCCCATTTCTGCAAAGTTTGCCGCTCAGATGTCTTCAGCTCCTCACTTTTCCAACATTTCCGCACCTATAAACAAAGATAAAATTCTCATGTTGCCACACACTATGCCCTAAATATAATAGTATCACACACTGCACCCCTGAATATAATAGCACCATACTCTGTCCACATAAATTTAATTGTGTCAAACACTGTAAAGTAAAAACCACACACTAACAATGCCCCCTGTAGATAGTGCCAGTCACAATGCCACCTGTAGATAGCTCCAGTCACAATGCCACCTGTAGACAGCGCCAGTCATAATGCCACCTATAGATAGCGCCAGTCTCAATGCTCTCTGTAGAAAATGCCAGTCACAATGCCCCCTGTAGATAATGCCAGTCACAATGCCCTTTTTATAAAATGCCAGTCACACTGCCCTCTGCAGATAATGCCAGTCACACTGCCCTCTGTAGATAATGCCAGTCACACTGCACCCTGTAGATAGCGCCAGTCACAATGCCCACTGTAGATAATACCAGTCACACTGCCCTCTGTAGATAATGCCAGTCACACTGCCCTCTGTAAATAATGCCAGTGACACAACCCCCTGTAGATAGCACCAGTCACAATGCCCCCTTTAGATAATGCTAGTCATAATGCCCCTTGTAGATAATGCCAGTCACAATGCCCTCTGCAGATAGTGCCAGTCACAATGCCTTCTGTAGATAATGCCAGTCACAATGCTCCCTGTACATATTGCCCAGTGTGGATAGTGCCCCCCAGAGGCAAGGCTTAATAGGAGAGCATAGAAAACAGCAACACACTGCAATACAGAAGTATAGCACTGTATTGAATTAGAGATCTAGGAATCGCATGGTAAAGTCTCCTACATGGAATAAAAAAATGTAAAAACACTGTTTCATAAAATAAATAAAAACTAGCAAAAAAATGTAAACACTGAAAAAAACAAAACACAATTGGTATTGTCACATCCGTAAAAGTCTAAAAAGTCTTAAAATATCACATTGTTTAACTTGCACGGTGAACACCAAAGAAAAAAAAGAAAAGAAAAAATTTCACAATGCCAGAATTGTTGTTTTATGATCACCTTGATTCATAAAAAAAACAAAGAAAAAAAAGTGATCAAAAAGTTGTATGTACTCTAGAATTCTACCAATAAAAACTACAACTCGCCCCAAAAAATCAAGTCCTCACACAGTTCCAAAGAAAAATTAAAAAAGTTATGGGTCGCAGAATATGGCGACACAAAAAAGCATTTTTTGTAAAAGTAGTAAATAATAAAAGTCTAAGGCCTCATGCACATGACCGTGTTTTTGCGTCCGCAATTCAACCGCAAATCCACGGGTTAATTGCGGACCCATTCATTTCTATGTGGCCATACCCACTATCCGTGTTTTCACGGCTCTCCGCATGTCCGCACATCCGTGCCGCAGAAACTCCGGACATGTCTTATTATGGGCCGCAAATGCGGTGCGGACATGCCAATAGAAGTCAATGGGCCCGTGGAAATTGCGGATACACCTCCGTATGTCATCCGCAGTTTGCGGATTTGCGGAAGTGTTGCTAGGCGACGAGCGGGAATGAGTTCTGTCGTCATCCTGTTTTACCTAGGCTTTTTTTTTTTCATCCGCATTTTGCGGATTACATACGGATGAACTGCGGATTACATACGGATGAACTGCGGATGACATTCCACGGAACACGGTCCTGGAATTTGCGGACCAGAAAAACACCACGGTCGTGTGCATGAGGCCTTAGTTTGATATTAATCGTATTGATCCTCAGAATAAAGTTAACATGTACTGTGATTTTTACCATACACTGAATGCTATAAAAATGAAAACCCCAAAAACTATGGCAGAGTTGCATTTTTTTTAATTGCACCCCATAAGTTTTTTTATATGTTTCTCAGTACATTATATGGTAAATTAGAATCTAGAACTCATCCTGCAAAAAAAAAAAAGTCCTCACATGGCTATGTCGACGGAAAAATAAAAAAGTTATGACTCTTATTATTTGTGTGTACACAAGGAATAAAAAAAATTACGGCCATTAAATTACATATGTGCATTTTTTTTTGCAGTTTTCCCATCTGCGGGCTCGATCTCTAATTCTCAGTTTCCCCTGAGCTAGTAGGTGGAGCCCAACGGCTGATATGTCTTTTGTGCACTGGACACAAAAAAGAGGAGAATCTTGATCCTAACTTTATTTTGAATATGTATTCATATCTATCTATCTACTTATCGATCTATATATGTCTATATAGATATATATAGATATCTATATATATATATATCTATATAGATACATACACACACACACACACATACATATATATTAAAATGGAGTTGGTCCTCACCCTCCTTGCAGCTAAAACAGCTTCCACTGTTCTGAAAAGGCATTTTACAAGATTTTGTCTGTTGGAATTTTTGCCCATTTATCCAGAAGAGCATTTGTGAGGTCAGACACTGATGTTGGACGAGAGGGCCTGACTCTCAATCTCCCTTCTAGTTCATCCCAAAAGTGTTTGATAAGGTTGAGGTCAGGGCTCTGTGTGGCTCAGTCATTTTTTTCCACACCAAACTCACCCAACCATGCCTTTATGGATCTTGCTTCATGCATTGGGGCACAGTCATGCAGGAACAGAAAAGGGCATTCCCTAAATATTCCAACAAAGTTGGAAGCATACAATTGTTCTAAAATTTCTTTGTATGGGGGACTAGGCCAAACTCTACAGTTGGCAGAATGCAGTCAGGCAGGTAACGTTATACTGGCACTCGAAAAAAAACAGACTTATCCATCAGACACAAGATAGAGAAGGTAGTTTCGTCCCTCCACGGTACACATTTCCTCTACTCCAGAGTCCAGTGGCGGCATGCTTTATACCACTGCATCTGACATTTGGTATTGTGCTTCGCCATGGAAACCTTTGCCATGAAGCTCCCGACGCACAGTTTTTGTGCTCATGTTAATGCCAGAGGAGGTTTGGAACTCTGCAGTTATTGTGTCAGCAGAGCGTCGGTGACTTTTCTGCACTATGCGCCTCAGCAATCAGGCTGAGTTGCTGTGGTTCCTAAGTGCTTCTACACCTATGGCAATGGGACTGAATGAAACACCTGACTTAAATTATTTAGAGATGTGTCACATTACTTTTGTCCATCTAGTGTGTAGATAGATAGATAGATAGATAGATAGATAGATAGATAGATAGATAGATAGATAGATAGATAGATAGATAGATAGATAGATAGATAGATAGATAGATAGATAGATAGATAGATAGATAAGCTGCAGCAGCATGGAGGAAATTAAACAGCAGTAAGGAGCAGTGTGGCTGTGAATCCAGCACTGGGGTGACATGTAACTCTTACCAGAAGCTGCAGAGTGTGTGTGTGTGTGTGTGTGTGTGTGTCCTCTCTCTAACTCTGCTTCTGCTCCCCCCCACCACTGCACAGAATTCTATAAGCAGATGAAACCTGATCCCTGATCGTCTATCTCCTCTTGAGACAGATTTAGCAGTTCATTCAGTGAGAGAACAGTTAGAGGGAGGGGGAGATAATAGGATATATTATAAATTTTCTTATTAGGAGGCTTGGGCCTCCTAATAAATTAGGTGTATGTTGCTCCAGCATTTTGTATTAGATAAGGACTGGCATTTGAGATGTTATGTGCATTGATGCCTCTTTTGATGCATCCCATGATTTTATTTTCTTTGGCAGCGCTGCCTGGCACTGGTTTATAAAGTTAAGTTTACTGTTCACCGATATCCCCAAGTCCCTTTCAGTGGCAGTTTTACCTAGTATTTTACTATTTACTAATAGTAAAATTAGTTTTGTCTGCCCAAGTGCGTAACTTTACATTTACCTATATCTAATTTAATTTGCCACAGAGCAACGTTCAGCATAGACACTGGAAACTCTGTGCTGCATTATGTTAAGAACTACTTGCCAGTCCATGATAACCCCCTGGGGAGCGCATTATTGATGCAAATTTTAAGATACAACAGGATAAATTGACAGGTGAAATGCTAAACGTCTGCAAAGCTGAGGGTTGTTTAACAATGTAAAGTTTGATGAATAGAACTGTTATAACAAATAAATATAATGCTATTTCATGTACTGTATGTCTATGTATTTACAATTAATTCTGGTATCTTAATTTAGTTAAAACAAAAAATGCTTCTGTCTTTGAGATAGATAGACAGACAGACAGACAGACAGATAGATAGATAGATAGATAGATAGATAGATAGATAGATAGATAGATAGATAGATAGATAGATAGATAGATAGATAGATAGATAGAAAGATAGATAGATAGACAGATAGATAGACAGACAGACAGATAGATAGATAGATAGATAGATAGATAGATAGATAGATAGATAGATAGATAGATAGATAGATAGATAGATAGATAGATAGATAGATAGATAGATAGATAGATAGCAATCCAAAAAAATAGGCAGCACACCATAGTTTGAAGTGCAAAAATCAAGGGTACTTTATTGCCCCATGTGCGACGTTTCAGCTCTGTCCTCTAGAGCCTTTCTCAAGCAAATGACATGTGAACACACAGAGTATAAAACAAGGTGCCAATCAGCAATACAAATATAAGCAATCAAGTATAAGAGATGCCAAAACATATAAACAAATACACCTGTTACAGTATATAGAATAATGTGGAATAAATTAACTTAGTTACATAATTAGTGCGGCTGAAAAAAGACACAAGTCCATCAAGTTCAACCAAGGGACGGGAAAAGGGAAGGGAAAAATGTTTACACATAAGAGCTAATATTTTTTTGTTCTAGGAAATTATCTAACCCTTTTTTAAAGCCATCCAATGTCCCTGCTGTGACCAGCTCCTGCGGTAGACTATTCCATAGAGTCACAGTTCTCACAGTAAAGAAGGCTTGTCGCCTCTGCAGGTTGAACCTTTTTTTCTCCAGACGGAGGGAGTGCCCCCTTGTTTTTTGAGGGGGTTTTACATGGAACAGGATTTCACCATATTTTTTGTATGTGCCATTAATATATTTATATAAATTAATCATGTCCCCCCTTAGTCATCTTTTTGCTAGGCTAAATAGGTTTAATTCTTCTAATCTTTCCTCATAACTTAGATTCTCCATGCCCCTTATTAGCTTCGTTGCTCTTCTTTGTATTTTTTCCAACTCCAGGGCATCCTTTCTATGAACTGGAGCCCAGAACTGAACTGCATATTCTAGATGAGGCCTCACTAATGCTTTGTAAAGTGGCAATATTACATCCCTGCCCCGCGAGTCCATGCCTCTTTTAATACACGACAATATCCTGCTGGCCTTTGTAGCAGCTGATTGACACTGCATGCTGTTATTTAGTTTATGATTTACAAGTACCCCCAGATCCTTCTCAACAAGTGAATCCCCCAGTGTAGCTCCCACTAGGACATATGATGCATGCAGGTTGTTGGTACCCAGATGCATAACTTTACATTTATCTACATTAATTTTGATTTGCCAACTGGATGCCCAAACACTTAGTTTGTTTAAATCCACTTGCAATTCACGAACATCTTCCATAGACTGAACTATATTACACAGCTTCGTGTCATCTGCAAAAATATAAATAGTGCTATTAATCCCATCCTCTATATCATTAATAAATAAATTGAATAATAGTGGTCCCAGCACTGAACCCTGGGGTACACCACTTATAACTGACCACAACTCTCTGGATACGGTCCTTGAGCCAATTCTCAATCCAATTACAAACTATATTTTCTAAACCTATAGTCCTTAATTTACCCATTAGACGTCTATGAGGGACACTGTCAAATGCCTTTGCAAAGTTCAAAAACACTATATCCACAGCTGCCCCTCTGTCTAGGCTTCTGCTCACTTCTTCATAAAAACAGATCAGGTTGGTTTGACAACTTCTGTCCTTGGTAAAACCGTGCTGGCTGTCACGTATAATACTATTTTTTGTCACATAATTCTGTATATAGTCCCTCAACAGCCCTTCAAACATTTTGGATGTTAAGCTTACTGGTCTATAATTACCCGGGGAACACCTAGAGCCCTTTTTGAAAATAGGCACCACATTTGCCATGCGCCATTCCCTTGGCACTATACCAGTCATTAGAGAATCTCTGAATATTATGAAAAGGGGGAACGAAATAACTGAACTAAGCTCTTTAACAATTCTAGGGTGTTTGCCATCTGGTCCCGGGGCCTTGTGCACATTTATTTTATTTAATTTAGCTTGGACCATATCTACATTCATCCAATTCAGTATATCAACTGATATATTAACAGCACTGGCACCGGCTACATCAGCTGCTCTTTCTTCTGTTGTATATACAGAGCTGAAGAACCCATTTAGTGACTCTGCCTTCTCTTGATCCCCTGTGACCAACTCCCCATTACCACTATCTAGGGGTCCTACATGTTCAGACCTTGGCTTTTTTGCATTTATATACTTGAAGATTTTTTTGGGATTTGTTTTACTATCCTTGGCCATCTACCTTTCATTTTGTATTTTTGTTGATTTTATTACCTTTTTACAGATTTTATTATGCTCTTTATAATTTAAAAAGGCTACAGCTGTACCCTCAGATTTGTATTTTTTAAATGCCCTTTTTTTTTGTCATGTATTGTTATTTTTACAGAAGGTATAAGCCATGTGGGGTTTAATTTTAGTCGTTTATAATTGTTACATAGGAATAAATTTTGCACTATAATTACCCAAAGTAGATTTGAAAATCTCCCATTTATCATTTGTTCCATTATTTAACATTAGTTCTTCCCAGTCTATATCTTGAATTGCCGCCCTCATCCTGGGGAAATTGGCTTTCTTAAAATTAAGTGTTTTTGCCCTCCCAGCCTGTGTTTGTTTTTTACAATATAGGTAAAATGTAACTATATTGTGATCACTGTTACCGAGGTTTTCACGAACATTGACAGTCCCAGCAAGAACTGCATTATTAGAAATGACCAGATCCAACAGAGCTTCACCTCTAGTCGGGTCTTCCACAAACTGGCCCATAAAATTTTCCTGCAACAGGTTGAGGAAATGTCTCTCCTTTGCAGTTGAAGCCGAACCATCACACCAATTAATATCCCGGTAATTAAAATCTCCCATTATTACTACAGTACCCGCCTGTGCAGCCCGCTCCATCTGTTTATATAGCTGACCTTCCATCTCCTCAGTTATATTGGGGGGGGCTATAGATTACACCAAAAGTAATTTTTTTCCGTGATTACCTCCCTTTCTAGTTCCACCCACAAGGTTTCAACCTCCTCACCCACTATTGTCTCTTTCGCCTTCATATCACTTCTCACATACAGACATACACCGTGACCTTTCCTAATTGTCCTGTCTTTCCGAAAAAGTGTAAAACCCTGTAGATTCACAGCCCAGTCATGTGAAGAGCCTAGCCATGTTTCAGCAACACCCACTACAGGCACGCATAACCTTACACTGTTCTGAGCGTATAAGACGTAAGCAAAACCGAGGGCCCCTCCAGTATACACCTGAGTGTTGGTAAGCTAGGGTCCCTGTTACCACACCCACACTATTGGGGTTATGGGAATACACTAGGGCACATGGATGTGTGACACACATGTATGGTGCCGGTGTTGCCCCTTGGTGATGGGGTGGTGGCTGCTGATAACAGCCATCGTCCTCTCTCCAGCCCCACTTTTTGGTTCTGTGTATGAGGGGATCCTATTGAATATCTCTGATGTATTCCATAATGAGGGCGCAGATTGTCCTGGTGCAGACAGTGTTCTCGCTCCGTTGCCTGTTTTATACATGTACTATCTTCAGTTTACTTATTCTTCCCCTTGTAATATTTCTATATATGGGATTATGATCCCCATGCACAGTAGCGCTACGTGGACGCCGCTATGACGGCGATATGATTAGGATTCCCATGCAGGTGATATCATTTTTAATTGTTATTATTCACTCTATACACAGATGTTTGTAATCACATGTATATTGATAGTTGAGAATACAGATAATCAAACTATGTATACATTTAGATAACCAATTTGTAGACATGCAGCAATAGTACGAACTCCAATTCAATAAAGACAATGTATATATCTTTTTTTTATAAAAATAGCAGTCTAATGACATATAGGTAACCAAAACTATATAGAAATGGAAGATCATACGCATAACCCCAATGTAACCTGGTACTCTGACCATACATATACAGAACAACCTATAGAAGAAGAGGTCAAGTACAACTCACATAATGTGTAATAGAAAAAACTACTTTATTGATAAACAGAGACACAAACAATTAAAAATGAGTCATACGGGGCGTGGCCTGGCTGCTGAACTGGATGGACGTGTGAGTACTTAGCTCCTGCTCCTGTTGCCCGATTTCAGCGACTAATATACAGCCTTGGACCTCGAGAGTGGTCCTAACTAAGGGATTACTTACCGGAACATGCCCAGAAAGAAGAAACCGATGAAAAAAAACGGAGAAACTTATGGATTTCTACCTTTCCCGCACTCCGGAGCATGGCCAAGATGGCGCCGATACACATTTGCCTGCTAGTTCCTCTACCTCAGACATGCCGCCTAGATCAATGGAGCGCATTTCCTTGGCGCTACCACAGCGAATAAGTATACCGGGCTCTCCTCGGTCGCAAACACCTCTGCAGACGGGGAATGACTCACTTCTTTCAAGCCAGCTATGCGACCAGGACTTCCGAGGACAGCGAGCAAGATTTACTCTCTCGGACCCCACGAGGGAGTCATCCACATCTCCGCAGACGTCGTCGTCTCCTCAAAATCAGCAACTACCTCCGGCGACTGCATCTATGTCTGAGGTAAGAGATGAGGTTATGAGGGTCAATACACCCCCAGACCCCTCCGACTTATTTGGGGAGATGCCCACGTCTGATAAGACAGTGACTGACTCCATAATGAAAGAGATGTTACAAGCCTTACGCCAATCCCTGCAAGCAGATATTGGGCGATTGATTAATCCTATAAACGCTGCTATACAAGAAGTGAACCAGAGAGTGCACGTAGTGGAATCCAAAATGGGGGAATTTGCCCGCTCACATAACGATCTCATAGATGCACACTACGAGATGGAGTCTGAAATGCAATACCTCCGTACTAAACTGGCAGGCATGGAAGAGAGGTCGAGAAGGAACAATATAAAATTCAGGGGCATACCTGAAAATATAACCCCTTCGGCTCTGGTACCATATTTACAGGCATTTATGAAGGCCATGATACCGACATCCACTGAGGCAGATCTGACCATTGATAGGGCTCACAGAGTTCCCCGCCCTAAACACTTGGCGGATACTGTACCGAGAGATGTGCTGGCGCGCATACATTTCTATCACATGAAAGAAAATCTAATAGAAACGACACGTAAAGCTTGTCAATTACCAGAACCGTATCAACACTTAGCACTATACACAGACCTGTCTGCAGCAACACTTCAACTAAGAAGGCAACTTAACCCTATAACTACTATCTTAAGGGAAAATAAGATTCTCTACAAATGGGGATTTCCGGTTCGCCTGCTTATTACAAAAGACAACACATTTTATGCCATTAAGAATGTGGAAGATGGAATTCAACTGTTGACCCAATGGAATTTGCGGCTTCCATTGCCCAATCTGATGAAACAACAACCACCTCGACATGTATCGGATGACTGGCAAGTTGCGGGATCCCGGAGGAGGGATAAATTCTGAGGTCTACAGAGTAGGGCATGGGTGCTTCGATCTGCTCATCCATCCAGAGTCGGTAAACAGGGACTCTAGTTTATTTGCCCTCATACCTTAGATAGCTGATATGCTATCTCCTTTTGTCCAAATGTTTTTTGGAATGCAACTGAATAAGTTTGTTGCTTTTGTTATATTTTTGATTTTATGTCTGTATCTTTGCGTTTGTGGTGTATTATGCTGGTCAAATCTCCCTCTAAGGCGACATATGACATTTCTGCCATTGATACAATACTTGGTGGGTAAAATGGTGTCATATAGAGGTAAAACGGCGAAATTCCATAGCTGCATGTTTATTGTAGAAACATGGTACTGAAACTTATGTCTTTAAACGTCAAGGGCTTGAATAGCCCACAAAAGAGGTCATTCCTTTGGTCAGAAGCTAAAACTTTATCAAGTGATGTTGTATGTGCTCAGGAAACGCATATCATAGCAAAAGATGCGTTCCGATTAAAACATCCCAACTTTCCCGTCATATATCAAGCCCACTATACGTCCAAATCTAGAGGTGTCATGATAGCCCTAAAAAACTCTCTGGCCTATCAACATATTGCAGAGAAAATAGATGTGAAGGGGCGTTTTATTGTATTAGTTTTGCTCAATTAATAGTGTTATCTATACTATAGTTTCGGTGTATGCTCCAAATAAGGGACAAATTCGTTTTTTCCACAGAGTAATGCGGATTGTGTCCAAAATGCAACAGGGGAGACTTATAGTGTGTGGAGACTTTAATTTAATAGCTGATTCATCTGTGGATGCAACTTCCTCTGCCAGAGGAAATAGTCAGACATTGGGCAAAGTACTGTGGCAGAGGGAGTTGTATGATGTCTGGAGATCACATTATAGCACGGAGAGAGACTACTCATTTTTCTTGGCGGCTCATGGATCGTACTCAAGAATTGACATGTTCCTGGTTGATAGGGAAGGTCTACTGTTGGCTCAAACCTCGACTATTGAAACCATAACGTGGTCAGATCATGCAGCAATTACATTAACTCTGGAAGAGAAATATAATGCAGGATCTTCTTATTTATGGCGGAACAACATTTATCTTATGCCACACTCCAAATATAAACAGATGTTTGAGGCAGATCTAAACGAATATTTCACATCTAATGTTAACTCAGTTTCAGACCCTAATATTCTTTGGAATGCTCACAAAGCTTTCATAAGGGGTACATTCATCAAATTAGGTCACAGGGATAAAAAAGACAGACATGCCCTAATCTCATCGTTACTTGAAGCGATTAAAAAGTTGGAAATCATTAACAAAGCCCAACAATCTGAACAACAAATTGTGCAATTTACAGCGTTAAGACAACAAACTGCGTGGATGTCTCCTCCACACTTACCAGAAACACCTAAAGAAAGTAAAGGCTAAATACTATTCTCAAAACGATAAAGCAACGAAACTCTTAGCCTCACGCCTTAAGGTGCAACACACAAAATCTAGAATTCCTTTCCTGAGGAATGCAACTGATACTGGGAAACTATATAATCCCAAAGACATAGCCAATAGATTCAGAGAATACTACAGCAAACTTTACAATTTATAATCTGATCCCTTTTCTCCTCCGATAGTGGAAAAGGATATTAAAGCATTTCTGAATTCTTTATCTCTCCCAAAACTCTCAGACGCAGACATAGACACTTTAAACTCGCCCATTACCCAAACGGAAATATTTAAAGTGATAGCATCCTTACCTATGGGTAAATCACCTGGACCGGATGGGCTATCGAATGACTATTATAAAATGTTTGCTTATATATTGACACCTCACATACACACGGTCTTTGAGAAAGCAATAGCGACTGGAATATTTCCAAAAGAAAACCAATCGGCCTTAATAGTAACGCTACCCAAGCCAGGGAAAGACCTCGATGTACCTCAGAACTTTAGGCCAATATCGTTACTCAACTCCGATATAAAAATATATGCTAAATTGTTGGCAAACCGCCTGGCTCCTATTTTGCCAAATCTGGTGAGAGATGATCAAGTGGGATTTGTCAAAGGACGGCAGGCATTCGAGAACACAAGGAGAGTGTTGAATATATTCCATGTTTTAGAAACTCGTGGAATGCCGTCAGTACTGTTGTCACTAGATGCCGAGAAGGCATTTGACCGGATTAGCTGGTCGTATGCATTCTCGGTTCTCCGACACATGGGGTTCGGGGGAAGTATTTTGAATGCGGTCTCGGCATTATACTCCGCACCATCTGCGAAAATATTTACAAATGGAGCACTCTCTGATGAATTTCTCATCACTAATGGGACCAGACAGGGGTGCCCTCTATCGCCGCTGATTTTTGTATTATCAATAGAGCCATTGGCCCAAGCACTGAGAGAACATTCAGAGGTTCATGGCATTAAAATAGGGGACCGCACACATACTGTTTCGCTATATGCGGATGATATTATTTTGACATTATCCAACCCGGAGACTTCTCTTGATCAGGTTATGGACATTATTAAGAAGTTCGGGAATATGTCATATTATAAATTGAATACCCAAAAATCACAAGCTCTCCCACTAAATATCTCAAAACAATCGTTATATTTCTTAAAAACTAAATTTCCTTTTGATTGGCAAACAGACGGCATTAATTATTTGGGGATTGCGATAACTGGTACACACAAAACGCTCTTTAAGCGAAACTATGAAACCTTATTATTAACCATACAATCGGAAACACAGCGGATGACTAAATCAGAGGTATCTTGGATTGGGAGGATTGCGGCCTTTAAGATGTTACTGTTGCCGAAACTGTTATACCTGTTTCGCACCCTTCCTATCCACATTCCCATGTCCTTTTTCACCTCGATTCAAAAGATAATCTCCCATTTCATATGGGCAGGGCGACCTCCCAGAACTTCATACAAATTACTGTCCAAAGACCGGACTGCGGGTGGATTGGGAGTACCTGACATCTATCATTACTATATAGCCTCTCAAGTGTCACAAATACAAGCGTGGTGGACAGCGGACACTAGTAAACACTGGGTACATATAGAAACCTGGGGGGCGCATCCTATATAGTTGAAAATGTTATTGTTGGCCTCGTGTTGGAAACTGCCAATTCCTTCTGGCGTTACGCCATTGACAAGGGCATCTATTCACAGTTGGTCGAAATTTCATGAATACTCTCACTCTCACAGTCCACTATCTAGGTCGAATTCCCCAATAGACTTACTAGCAGTAGCTATTCCTAACCTAAATATTAAGCTCTGGAAACTGAAGGGGGTGATGGACTTGTCCCAACTTATGGAAGGCTCCCATATGATATCATTTACGAGATTAGTCCAACAATTTCAACTACCTGAAACGGAGTACTATACTTACCTAAGAATTCACCATTTTATACTTCATAAGAGTAAAGAGACGATTCATTGTAATAATTCGATATTTCCAATTCTCTCGAGAAGATGGAAAGGCCTTAAAGTAATTTATAACTTTATACATGCTCATAACACATTTCTTAAATCATACCCATACAAAGAGTGGGAATAAGAGTTGGGACGGTCCTTTGCACCCGAGAAGTGGACAAGAGCTTTCAAGTGGATAAATAAATCAATGCAATGCAGTTCTCATTATGAAGCTGCAATGAAAACTATGCTAAGGTGGTATTGAGTAAGATATACCCGAATTCTTCATGTAGCTGCTGGAGAGGGTGTGGAGGGAGAGGTACTATGCTTCATGTTTTCTGGAAATGCCCGCTTTTAATGACTTACTGGCAGGACATATTCAGGTTGATTTCTAAGCTAACAAACCAACGGATCCCTAACACCCCACATATGGCCCTATTGTTTCTAGACATCCATGTGATCCATCCCAGATTTAGGATCCTTATATGTAAAATACTGACCATTGCTAAAATTTCAGTAGCAAGATATTGGAAATCTTCTTCCATCCCAAAAAGAGCAGAGGTAATCTCTTCCATTAACAACACATATATGTACGAGAAGATGTTGTCTTATGGATCGAACAACTTCTCGTCATTCCCAGAGATATGGGAGGCATGGAAGAATAGCTCGGAATGTCTACCTGTATCATAATCGATATGTTATATGTTAATTGGATCTACTTGTGAAATGAATAGAGTGAAGACCCATAATATACACCTGTTAAGTTCTTATTAATGTTATACGTGTTGTATTTGTTTTGACTATACCGGATTGGTATTTGTTCTGCTGATCAATTATCACACTCCAGACAAGCAGATTGTATTCACACAACGATGGGAAAATACAATGTACAATTTCGTTATATACATATGATGTTATGTGATTATTGATCATGATTCCTTTTGTTATATATTTGAAATTACTAATAAAAAACTATTGAACCATAAAAATGAGTCATACAATGTAGAAAAGGCGTCAGCCCATACAGGATACATGAAATGGTATTGTGACATAAACATATGTAAAAAAGACCCAAGATTGGATGCTGATATTAGTAGTAGGCTGGATACATATGATATGTAGAGAACAGTATATTTATAAAGTGCTAGTGTGCAAGAATAGTGTGCTTCCGGTATGGAGGACACCATATACTAGTATCAAAATATGACAAGTAAAGATAAGTTGCATAGCAAGAAAATATAAATATAAAGGGCTAATATGTACAGAGTACAGCCTAAATATAGTGAACAAGCAGTCACAGGGGTCTAATAACAAAGATGATAGTACTTACCCAGATTCATGTCACCGCATGGGGGAGACGCCAAACCCGAAGCGCGTTTTGGCGAATGCCTTCGTCCGGGGGTGGCGTCTTCCCAGCGGGACCCTCCCTTATATATTGGCGTAATCAAGTGTAATTCACATCAGTGGAGTCAGTGAAAGAGGTTTGCTGGCGACAAGCCGGGGGTAGCAAGATTGCTGCTGCCCCACTTCCGGAACCGCGTCATCGGAGCGGACGTGAGCCAGTGGTGTCTGACAGCGCCGCCCACGTCCAGCTACGATTGGAGACTCGGCCGAGAGTGCGTGAGCCACTCCTCCACCCCTAGCCAGCGCACACCCCTCTCCCCCTGTGCCACTGAGAGAGAACACAGATCGGAAAACAAATGTTAGTAAATAAAGATAAGTGTGTATGTATACATGTGAGACGAATGGGAACATTAGAGGAAATATATACTTGTTTGAAAAGGTATAATATATATAGATGCACATTGTCGGCAAGAAGAAAAAAAGAAGAAAAAGGAAGAATACGTAAGTGTGTGTGACAATAAGGTGAGTGAATGAATGAAGACGGTCCATGAACAGTAAATAAAGAAGATACACAATATGTGTAATAAGGGACCGATACAAAAGAAAAAAAGCCAAATAATTAATTCAATACGTGAAGAAAAAAATGAAAAAAGAGAAAAGATCCATGCGGGATTTTCTTGTTGAGTTACTAGAATATACTCTGACGCATAATTTTTTTACCTTCAATTGGAATTTCTACCTACAGCTCCAGGGAACGGCGATGGGGGCTGCTTGTGCACCCTCATATGCCAACTTGTTCCTTGGACTGTGGGAGAGAGACCTATTGACAAATGGCCAGGATGATTCAATGGACCGGATCCTGTTTTGGGCATGGTACATTGATGACATCCTGGTCATCTGGAAGGGTACATTAGAGTTAGACAAGTTTATGTCGGATCTGAATAACAACCAGTTTAATCTCAAATTTACGTACAAATCGAGCAATCAATGCATGGATTTTCTAGACATCAAACTAACCAAAGATGCTGATGGATTCTTGCAGAGTAATGTGTATCGCAAGGAGACCTCTGTTAATTCTCTATTGCATTTTTCATCTTCCCATCCACCACAGACCTTACAGGCGATCCCTATCGGGCAATTTCTGAGGATAAGGAGGATATGTTCCTCCGACACTCTTTTTGAGGAACAAGCCAAGGATCTAAAAAATCGCTTTACCGATCGAGGCTATAGTATGCGGTCCATTAAAAAAGCGTATTACAGGGCTAAGCATACAAACAGAGATGACCTCCTGTTTACAAAAAGGAAAAAAGACATACAGACAAAGGTGAGGTTTATGGCCACAAATGAGGTACTGGCCAATTTTACTCACGGACCCAATTCTTACCAACTATGTGACTAGGTACCCTAGTATTACAGCAAGACGCTCGAAAAATCTGAAAGATCATTTAGTGAGGAGTCACTACGATCCGATTACAAGAAAACATCCATTTGGGACAAAGGGCGCGAAATGGGGGTGTTCTCTGTGTGGGCGCTGTGTGGCATGTGCCAACATTGAGAGAACAACAACGTTTCCCAATGTGACAGGTACGAAAATATACACCATAACACATTCAATATCATGCACCACGAAAGCAGTGGTGTATTATGCAACGTGCCCATGCCCTAAAGTATACGTTGGTCTCACTTCAAGGGAATTAAAGGTGCGGGTGAGGGAGCATATGTCTGACATCAGACGAGCAGCCAATGAGGAAGCCGTGGAAACCCTAAAACCGATACCACGACACTTCAAAACACATCATTTTTGCGATACAAAGAAATTAAAGGTGAGAGGCATTGAACACATTGTTACAAATATGAGAGGGGGTAATATCAAACAAAAATTATCACAATGTGAAGCATGCTGGATTTGGACCCTTGGGTCAATGCATCCACTGGGCCTAAATGAATCTCTGAACTTCGCTCCATTTCTTTGAACCACTGACTCCCTGCGGGTCTAGGTTTTTTAACATATTTCAATATATTTTTAATTAATTGTTATTTTATGCATATAGTCATTACCTTGTTAACTACCCTCTTTTGTGAATTTTTCAACCTTTAAGGTACACAGATACGCAGTCATGTTTGGAAACACATACGGAAGATACTGGAGGCCATGGACATTAGAGAGGATCAAAATAATATATATGCCCATTGTTTAATGAGCACGTGTTATTTCTTTTTTCTTAATTTATTATTAATATTTTTCTTTCTTTTTATGTGTGGGTTTTTCGGACTAATTTTTGTCACAATATATGTGTTCTCATATTTGCCATAGTAGCCATTGTATATATATATATATATATATATATATATATATATATCTTTATTACTAATGTATTTGCAACTATTATTAATTATGCACTCAATAATCTGGCATATATCATTATTGATTTTATTGTATATTAATATATATATGTAGATATTCATACATTTGTTATCAGCTTTTGTATATTTTTATTATCAATGTATTTATAATTATTATCGATTATGCACTCAATAAATTTTATTTATTTAATATTTAATTATATTTATTTAATATTATTTAATATTTTTAATCGAATTTTATACTGTATATCAATTACACTTCCAGACATATATATGGGAAGACGCCACCCCTGGACGAAGGCATTCGCCGAAACGTGCGTCGGGTTTGGCGTCCCCCCCATGCGGTGACATGAATCTGGGTACGTACTATCATCTTTGTTATTAGACCCCTGTGGCTGCTTGTTCACTATATTTAGGCTGTACTCTGTACATATTAGCCCTTTATATTTATATTTTCTTGCTATGCAACTTATCTTTACTTGTCATATTTTGATACTAGTATATGGTGTCCTCCATACCGGAAGCACACTATTCTTGCACACTAGCACTTTATAAATATACCGTTCTCTACATATCATATGTATCCAGCCTACTACTAATATCAGCATCCAATCTTGGGTCTTTTTTTACATATGTTTATGTCCCAATACCATTTCATGTATCCTGTATGGGCTGACGCCTTTTCTACATTGTATGACTCATTTTTAATTGTTTGTGTCTCTGTTTATCAATAAAGACGTTTTTTCTATTACAGATTATGTGAGTTGTACTTGACCTCTTCCTCTATAGGTTGTTCTGTATATGTATACAGTTATTCCATTTTTGACACTCCATTACTGAACAAGTTCATTTATTCCACATTATTGGATATACTGTAACAGGTGTATTTTTTTTATATGTTTTGGCACTTTTGCAGCTTGATTGCTCATATTTGTATTGCTGATTGGCACCTTGTTTTATACTCTGTGTGTTCACATGTCATTTGCTTTAGAAAGGCTCTAGAGGACAGAGCTGAAACGTCGCACATGGGGCAATAAAGTACCCTTGCTTTTTGCACTTCAAACTACGGTGTACTGCCTATATTTTTGGGTTGCTGTATAGTTGGGACCTTGGTCTGTTCCCTAAGGCTTGCACCCACACTCTACCGGTGCTTCTTGATTTTCTGAATAGATAGATAGATAGATAGATAGATAGATAGATAGATAGATAGATAGATAGATAGATAGATAGATAGATGGATGGATAGATAGATAGATAGATAGATAGATAGATAGATAGATAGATAGATAGATAGATAGATAGATAGATAGATAGATAGATAGATAGATAGATAGATAGATAGATAGATAGATAGATAGATAGATAGAAGAAAGCAGCACCTTGGTAATTTCAATATTATGAGGATGCCAGCGTATCCAAACTTGATCCAGGGTCCAAGTCACACAATATAGAAGAAAATATCGCAGCACACCAGGGATTTGAATACACGTGATATGATTTATTCACCTATATGGATGGGTCAATACATGGGTGGGTACATGGGTAAAGATACATCCGGCACCCAGGCAAAGGAACAAATGTATAAATCTTTATTCCAACATCCGTGGTACAGTGAGTTTTAAAATACAAACGTCAACGCGTTTCGAATAGACAAGCTGTCCTTAACCCCTTAATGACCGCCGATTAGCCTTTTCACGGCGGTCATTAGTGGGCTTTATTCTGATGCAATAGCCGTTTCACGGCGCTGCATCAGGATAAATAAACAGAGCAGGGAGCTGTTAAATCTCCCTGCTCTCAGCTGCCAGAGGTAGCTGAGGGCTGGGGACATCCCTAAGCGAACGTGTGAGATCGATATTAGTATCGATCTCACCCGTTTAACCCCTCAGATGCGGCGCTAAATAGCGTGCGCCGCATCTGAGTGGATTTACAGAGAGGGCGGGAGCTCCCTCTCATCCCACTGACACCCGGCGATAAGATCACCAAGTGTCTGTGTCTCCGATGGCAGCCGGGGGTGCCTAATAAAGGCCCCCAGGTCTGCCTGTAGTGAATGCCTGCTAGGCTATGCCAGAGGCATGTCCTAGCAGATGCCTGTCCGTTTTAAACGGACAGGCAGTAATACACTGCAATACAAAAGTATTGCAGTGTATTATAAAAGCGATCGGATGATCGCATATTAAAGTCCCCTAGTAGGACTAGTAAAAAAGTAAAAAAAAAAGTTGAACAAAGTTAATTAAAAAAAAGTGTGTGAAAAAAAATAAATTAAAAACCCACTTTTTCCCCTTACAAAATGCTTTACTATTAAACAAAAACAAAATAAAGGAAAAATGTTACACATATTTACTATCGCCGCGTCCGTAACGACCCCAACTATGAAGCTATTACATTATTTAACCTGCACGGGGAACGCCGTAAAAAAATTAAATATAAAAACTATGGAAAGATTGCTGTTTTCTGTGAATCCTGACTTAAAAAAAGTGATAAAAAGTGATCAAAAAGTCGCATCTACTCCAAATTGGTACCAATAAAAACTACAAGTCGTCCCTCATACAACTGCATCGGCGGAACAATAAAAATGTTATGGCTCTTCAAATATGGAGACACAAAAACAAATAATTTTGAGAAAAAAGCATTTTTACTGTATAAAAGTAGTAAAACATACATAATCTATACAAATTTGGTATCGTTGCAATCGTAACAACTCGCTGAATAACCTTATTGTGTTATTTATACCACACGGTAAACGGCGTAGATTTAGGACGCAAAAAAGTGGGGTGAAATTTCAGGTTTTCTTCTACCCCCCCTCAAAAAAGTTAATAAAAGTTAATCAATAAATTATATGTACCCCAAAATGGTGCTATTAAAAAATACAACTTGTCCCGCAAAAAACAAGACCTTATACAGCTATGTTGACGCAAAAATAAAAAAGTTATAGCTCTTCGAATGTGAGGATGGAAAACTGAAAAAAATGGCTTGGTCGTTACGGCCCAGAAAGCAAGCAGGGGGAAGGGGTTAATCATGACATGATGCAAATGACAAAACAGTTTACATTTATCTAAAAATCTACCAATAAAAATCAGTATAGGTTACACATGACTTCAGGAGACATAGAAAACAAGGTTCAGGAAACACAAGCTCCCATACTTTGGAAAGAATAACATGTGTGTGTGTGTGTGTATATATATATATATATATATATATATATACAAATTAGACTATTCAATGAATTTAAATATCATCAAAAAGTTAATTTATTTTAGTAATTCAAGTCAAAAAGTGAAACTCATATAATTTTTTTTCTTTTAATGATTATGGCTAGCAGTTAATGAAAACCAAAAATTTGGTATCTCAGAAAATTACAATATTAAATAAGCTCAATTTAAAAAATTATTTTTAATACTGAAATGTTGGCCTACTGAAAAGTATGTACAGTATATGCACTCACTGCAATACTTGGTCGGGGCTCCTTTTGCATGAATTACTGTATCAATGCGGCGTGGCATGGAGGCGATCAGCCTGTGGCACTGCTGAGGTGTTATGGAAGCCCAGGTTGCTTTGATAGCGGCCTTCAGCTCGTCTGTATTGTTGGGTCTGGTGTCTCATCTTCCCCTTGACAATACCCCATAGATTCGCTATGGGGTTTAGGTCAGGCGAGTTTGCTGGCCAATCAAGCACAGTGATACTGTGGTTATTAAACCAGGTATTGGTACTTTTGGCAGTGTGGGCAGGTGCCAAGTCCTGCTGGAAAATGAAATAAGCATCTCCATAAAGCTTGTCAGCAGAGGGAAGCATGAAGTGCTGGGAAATCTCCTGCTAGACAGCTGCGTTGACTCTAGACTTGATATAACACAGTGAACCAACACCGACAGATGACATGGCTCCCCAAACCATCACTGACTGTGGAAACTTCACACTGGACCGCAAGCAACTTGGATTGATGCCTCTCCACTCTTCCTCCATACTTTGGGACCTTGATTTCCAAATGAAATACAAAATTTAGTTTCATCTGAAAACAGGACTTTGGACACTGAGCAACAGAGTTGGTCCACTGTGTCGTATCCAGTCCAGAGTCAACGCTGAAAGCGAGTTGAAGGCCGCTATCGAAGCAACCTGGGCTTCCAAAAATGTTGGGTTTTCATTAACTGTTACCATAATCATCAACATTAAAAGAAAAAATGCTGGAAATAGATCACTCTGTGTGTAATGAATCTATATAATATAAGAGTTTCACTTTTTGAATTGAATTACGGAAATAAATTAACTTTTTGATGATATTCTAATTAATTGAGAAGGACTAGTATGTATATATATACACTACCGTTCAAAAGTTTGGGGTCACCCAGACAATTTTGTGTTTTCCATGAAAACTCACACTTATATTTATCAATGAGTTGCAAAATGACTAGAAAATATAGTCAAGACATTGACAAGGTTAGAAATAATGATTTTTATTTCAAATAATAATTTTCTCCTTCAAACTTTGCTTTCGTCAAAGAATGCTCCATTTGCAGCAATTACAGCATTGCAGACCTTTGGCATTCTAGCTGTTAATTTGCAGAGGTAATCGGGAGAAATTTCACCCCATGCTTCCAGAAGGCCCTCCCACAAGTTGGATTGGCTTGATGAGCACTTCTTGCGTACCATACGGTCAAGCTGCTCCCACAACAGCTCTATGGGGTTGAGATCTGGTGACTGCGCTGGCCACTCCATTACAGATACAATACCAGCTGCCTGCTTCTTCCCTAAATAGTTCTTGCATAATTTGGAGGTGTGCTTTGGGTCATTGTCCTGTTGTAGGATGAAATTGGCTCCAATCAAGCGCTGTCCACAAGGTATGGCATGGCGTTGCAAAATGGAGTGATAGCCTTCCTTATTCAAAATCCCTTTTACCTTGTACAAATCTCCCACTTTACCATCACCAAAGCAACCCCAGACCATCACATTACCTCCACCATGCTTGACAGATGGCGTCAGGCACTCTTCCAGCATCTTTTCAGTTGTTCTGCATCTCACAAATGTTCTTCTGTGTGATCCAAACACCTCAAACTTCGATTCGTCTGTCCATAACACTTTTTTCCAATCTTCCTCTGTCCAATGTCTCTGTGCTTTTGCCCATATTAATCTTTTCCTTTTATTAGCCAGTCTCAGATATGGCTTTTTCTTTGCCACTCTGCCCTGAAGGCCATCATCCCGGAGTCGCCTCTTCACTGTAGATGTTGACACTGGCGTTTTGCGGGTACTATTTAATGAAGCTGCCAGTTGAGGACCTGTGAGGCGTCTATTTCTCAAACTAGAGACTCGAATGTACTTGTCTTGTTGCTCAGTTGTGCAGCGGGGCCTCCCACTTCTCTTTCTACTCTGGTTAGATCCTGTTTATGCTGTCCTCTGAAAGCAATAGTACACACCGTTGTAGGAAATCTTCAGTTTCTTGGCAATTTCTCGCATGGAATAGCCTTCATTTCTAAGAACAAGAATAGACTGTCGAGTTTCACATGAAAGCTCTCTTTTTCTAGCCATTTTGAGAGTTTAATCGAACCCACAAATGTAATGCTCCAGATTCTCAACTAGCTCAAAGGAAGGTCAGTTTTATAGCTCCTCCAAACAGCAAAACTGTTTACAGCGGTGCTAACATAATTGCACAAGGGTTTTCAAGTGTTTTCTAATCATCCATTAGTCTTCTAACACAGTTAGCAAACACAATGTACCATTAGAACACTGGAGTGATGGTTGCTGGAAATGGGCCTCTATACACCTATGTAGATATTGCATTAAAAACCAGACGTTTGCAGCTAGAATAGTCATTTAGCACATTAACAATGTATAGAGTGTATTTCTGATTAATTTAATGTTATCTTCATTGAAAAAAACTGTGCTTTTTTTGCAAAAATAAGGAAATTTCTAAGTGACCCTAAACTTTTGAACGGTAGTGTATATATATATATATATATATATATATATATATACACACACACATTTACATATAATAAAAGCAGTACTATACTAGATAAAAAAACACCAAACATCGAGGGATATGGAGCCATAGATAATGAAAGAAAAAATTGTATATAAGTATATGGAACACTCAAAAATGTATGCAAATTAATGTTATTCTACTGCATCAAGCAACATATGCACCCAATTCAGACAGTGCAGTAATGCAGAGGTAACGTTTTTTTTCTCTATTAAAATCCCTGGAGTTTTGCAATCTTTTCTTCCATTTTGTGTGTCTTGGATCCTAGATCAAGGTCGGATACGTTGACCCCCACATCATATTGAAAGACAAATAGATAGATAGATAGATAGATAGATAGATAGATAGATAGATAGATAGATAGATAGATAGATAGATGATAGATAGATAGATAGATAGATAGATAGATAGATAGATAGATAGATAGATAGATAGATAGATAGATAGATAGATAGATCAAAGGAAAGACAGTCAGACATGTATTTTAATTTATTTCATCCTGTTCAATAATATTGTATAATAATTGTCTCCTTGCTTATCATTTAAAGGTATGGTATATAGAATAATAACATTTTAATTTCATGGGGTCCAACTGCTGATTTCCCCATTAATCACTAGAATAATGTGACCATGGTAAACTACAGCACAGCACAGGAGCCCCTGTGGACTCAGATCTGGCATTGGGAAAAATAAGTACCATAGTAGTTGTGGCCCTATTGGTTTTATTAATCATTGTGGGTCCAAGTGGTCAGACCCCTACTGACTAATAAATGATGGCATATTCCAGCAATATGCTATTACTTACTATGGTGGAATAACCCCTATAAGTTAAATCAAATTTCAGTTACACTAACTACTAAAGAAAGTTTTTCACAATTTTCTAATTGTTCTTTAAGATTTCTAGATTATTTGTCATATAAATGTACGTTGACTCTAAAATCTGCCTTACTTAAAAAAAAAATCCTTTCCAACAAAACTTGCACTTTTTCATATGAATCAAAGCAGAAACAAAGCCTGATAAGTCAGCCCCTGTGCTGACTAGTCACCCCCTGAGCTGACCAGTTACTCCCTGTGCTAGTCAATCACCTCATGTGCCTCATCAGCACATCCCTGTGCCCCATCAGAACATCTTTTTGCCGCATCAGCACCCCAGTGTGCCCCATCAGCAGCCCAATGTGCCACAATAACACCCCAGTGTGCCCCATCAGCACCCCAGTGTGTCCCATCACCCCATCCTCTGTTGCCTAGTGACAGACGTCACTGAATCAGTTCAGTCAGCCAGACTTTGGTGGGTTTTTCTGTGCTTGTTGTTCTTGTAAAAAAACTAAAACAATTAAAAAAACCTATAAAAAAAACCTATAAAAAAAGTTTGTTAGTGAGCGACAGGGATAGTAAATTAGTTAGGGATAGTATCAGACTAGCTTGTTAGAGTGTACGTGGTGTAAGGTTAGGTACTGTCAGGGCTAGTTAAAAATAATTTAGCATTAGGGTATTAGGTAGGGCTAATTAGGGTTAGAGGTTCAGGGATTTAAAAACTACGTTATTCGTTACAATGACAAAGCGGGTGTTTACCGCTGAAGAGGCGTACGCCTTATTCTGTGCAGAGTCAGAGTCTGACAGTGGAGATGAGTTGACATTTTTGATGTCGTTATGCTCAAGTGACACATCTAGTGATGACTCCCCCCCCCCCCCGTAGACGTTCTAGGGCTGGTGCGCAAGCACAACCAAATTCAGATGCCCCTGCGTACATTGCCCCTGATAATTATATTCCACAGGTGCCCGAATTTACTGTCACCCCAGGCACCAACGTGGACACTACTGGATTTAGAGAGATAGATTTTTTAAAAATATTTTTCTCTAGTGAACTCATTTGTCTTATGGTACAGCAGACAAATATTTATGCGGCACAATTTATTGCCCACAATCCCAACAGTTATTATGCCAGGCCACAAAAATGGACCCCTACCAACGCAAATGAAATACAGACATTTTGGGGCCTACTACTTAACATGGGCATTACAAAAAGCCCAATATTCGCTCCTATTGGATCACTGATATGCTACACCATTGCCCACTTTACCGCCTCACCATGCCTAGGGCTCGTTTCTAGATCCTTCTACGGTTCCTGCATTACAACAACAATGAGGAATGCCCACCCACAAATGACTCCAGTTTTGACAGACTGTTTAAAATTAGACCTGTAGTGAACCACTACAATTCCAAATTTAGAGAGATTTACACCCCACAAAAATGCATTTCAGTGGACGAATCCTTGGTGCATTTCAAGGGCAGGCTACTCTTCCACCAGTACCTGCCCAACAAAAGGTCTAGGTATGGCGTGAAGCTGTATATAGTGTGTGAAAATGTGTCCGGATACACTTTTAAATTCAGAATCTATGAGGGAAAAGATTCTGCAATAGAGCCACCAGACTGTCCCCCTGTCCTAGGAATAAGTGGGAAGATAGTATGGGATTTGCTGCACCCCTTACTGGACCAGGGATACCATCTATATATTGACAACTTTTATAATAGTGTCCCCCATTTGAAGTGCCTTGCTGCTAGAGGAACCGCAGCATGCGGCCCAATTAGGAGAAACCAAAAGGGTCTCCCCAAGGACTTTGTAGATCATACAGTGCGCCGAGGGGAAAGCAGGGCTTTGCAGCGAGAATTTGCTGCTGGTCAAATACAAGGACAAGCGTGATGTCCTTGTATTGACCACTCTCCATGCAGACCGATCCAGCCCAGTCCCAGTGCGAGGAACCACAGAGCAGACCATCAAGCCTGTGTGTATCCAGGACTACAACCAGTTCATAGGAGGTGTGGATATTTCGGACCAGGTTCTGCAGCCCTACAATGCCCTCAGAAAATCAATAACCTGGTATAAAAAATTGGCCATATACCTGACACAAGTGGCACTATATAATTTGTTTGTTCTGTATAAAAGTGCAGGCCATAGGGGGACTTTTCTTGATTTTCAAGAAAAAATTATTAAACTTTGATTTTTGGAGACCAGGAAGGGGAGGGCGGCAGTGGAAGCAACAGTGCTTCTGGAATAGTGGGCTCAAGAATTGTTCATTGGCAGCATTTCCCTGGCGTACTTCCCCCCCACTGAAAAGAAAAGGAGGCCCCAAAGAAGGTGTCGAGTGTGCTCGATGAGGGGCATTAGGAAAGATACCACTCACTTCTGTGAGACCTGCCCCTCTAAACCGGGCCTCTGCATTGGAGAGTGCTTTTGAATATACCACACCTCTGTTGATTTGAATTAAGTTCCTTTTCTTCCTGCCTTCTCCTATCGCCTGGGCATTTACTTTCTAAAATTAATTTTATTTCCCATTTTGTCCCAATTGACATTTAAAAAAAAAAAACTACCAAATAAAACTAAAAATTCCCATTATACCCACAGATGAATACCTTGAAAGTTTCAATTTTATTCAAGGAGGCATTTTATGAATTTTCTAAATGTTCTGGCATCCGTGTTGCATAAAAATCTTACGAGTAAAACGTGGGACCTAAAAACCTCCTGGCACTCCTTCAATTCTGAGTTCTGATGTGCAATCCTGACATCCCAGTAAAACCACTAAATAGAACTAAAAATTTCCATTATACCCCTAGATGAATATCTTGAAGCACAGGACAAAAGGCACGCTAAATATTAAGGCCTCAATATTTGTAGGGACTAAATACTCACTACACACCTAGATAAAAAGCATAAGGGGTATAGCTTTCAAAATGTGACCCTATGTTGTCACTGAAATAGCATATCTTTTTTTTTTTCAAAATGTAAGATGACCTGTAATGGCTATGTCCTTCTGCACAAAGCTCAATTTGTTTTACTGTATCGTGAAATGGCCATATTTTTTTTATTTGGAAGATCTCCAATAATCGAGCTGTTCCATATCAATACACCTTTACTACAGTTTTATTCGGGTTTTTACTGGATCTCTTACAACCGACAACACTTCTAGCAATACTGACATTATTTTGGGGACTAGTGATCCTTTAGTGTTCCTATAGATGGTTTTGGACACTGTCCCTTTATATATTCTGTAGGCGATTGGTTGTACGCATAGCGGTTCCTACCTTGCCGGGCAGGTGTCTGTTATGGTGTACTGCGTCGCTTGGCACGTTCGTCCCTTATATAGGGATTGATGAGGCTAAAGAGACGTTGTATGACCAGTCACTATAAAAAATAAGATGTCATCATAGCCCTACAGGTGTTTTTTATCTCGTGAACAAACTCGAGTTTGCCACATAGTTGGATACATTTCCCTCCATTTTATTAAAATATATTGCCTTTCACTCCAGAACAGTTGATTTTTACAACTATAATTTATTATATATCAGACTAGAATGCTATTCACAACGGCATCAGAATGACACAAATGTGGGACAATTGCTTTGTTAGCAAGACATAGTCAAACAGGCAAATGCATTTTTCAGGACATGCCTCCTTTATGAGAACACAGTGGTCAGCATGCTCACTACACTCCTGAATAGCTTAAGGTGTGTAGTTTTAAGAATGGGTCATTTCTTGGGGGTTTCTATCGTTCTGTCAGTTCAAAGTCTCTCCAAATGTGCATTGGGGCCTAAAACATTTTCAAGCAAAACTGGTGTCCTGAAAGCTAACAAGTGCTCTGTTCCTTTTGGGCCCTGCCGTGTTTCCAGGCAGCGCATTAGGGCCACAATGGGGGTATTTTTGAACACAAGAGAAACAGGGTGATAGGAAATCGGTCTTCAAAGTGATACTTTTATGAAAAAAGTGAAATGTTTTGTTTTTTTCACCTGCTATGCATTAAATTTAGCAAAAACTGTGGGGTCAAAATACTCACTCCACCTCTAGATAAATACCTTAACCCCTTCCCGCTCCTGGACGTACTATTAGGTCATGGTAACCATAGCGTTCGCGTTCCATGATCTAATAGTACGTCTCGGGAGTAACGGCCATTTCGGCTGTCCTCCCGACACATACAGGAGCTGTGACAGCTGCTGTCTCGTACAGCAGCTGTCACAGCTCCTACAGCGGGGACCGATCGCTGTGTCCCCGCTGATTAAACCCTGAAAAGCCGTGTTCAATAGCGATCACGGCTTTTTAGGGGTTAAGCTACAATCGCCAGCCTGCTATACGATAGCGGCTGGCGATGGTGACTATGGCAACCGGACACCAAACAATGGCGTCCAGCTATGCCATCGACGGAAGCCTAGTGGGTCCTGACGAAGTCAGGACCCACTATGCTTGCTGTCAGTGAGTAGCTGACAGCTCTAATACACTGCACTACGCATGTAGTGCAGTGTATTAGAATAGCGATCAGGGCCTCCTGCCCTCAAGTCCCCTAATGGGACAAAGTAATAAAGTTAAAAAAAAGTTAAAAAAAGATGTTTAAAAATAAGAAAATAAAAGATTTAAAAGTAATAAAAGTAAAACTCCCCCCATTTCCCTTATCAGTCCTTTATTATTAATAAAAAGATATAAACAAACAAATAAACTATAAATAATTGGTATCGCTGCGTCCGTAACGGCCTGAACTACAAAATTATTTTGTTATTTATCCCGTGCGGTGAACGCCGTAAAAGAAAATAATAATAATCCGTACCAGAATCACAATTGTTTGGTCACTTCACCTCCCAAAAAATGGAATAAAAAGAGATCAAAAAGTCGCATGTACCTAAAAATCGTACTGATCGAAACTACAGTTCGTTACGCAATAAATAAGTCCTCGCACGGCTTTATTAATGGAAAATAAAAAAGTTCTGGCTCTTAGAATATGGTAACACAAAAAGTGAATGATTTTTTACAAAACTTATTTTATTGTGCAAACGCCATAAAAAAAACCTATAAACATCTGGTATCACCGTAATCGTATCGCCACGCAGAATAAAGTAAATATGTCATTTATAGCACACGGTGAACCCTGTAAAAAAAATCGAATAAAAAAACAATAGTAGAATTGCTGTTTTTTAGTCACCACGCCAACTAAAAATAGAATAAAAACTGATCAAAAAGCCGCATGCACCCCAAGAAAATTACAATGAATTCCTCAAGGGGTCTAGTTTCCAAAATGGGGTCACTTTTGGGGGGTTTCCACTGTTTTGGCACCACAAGACCTCTTCAAACCGGACATGGTGCGTAATAAAAAAAGAGGCCTCAAAATCCACTAGGTGCGGCCTTGCTTCTGAGGCCAGTGCTTCAGTCCATTACCGCACTAGGGCCACATGTGCGATATTTCTCAAAACTGCAGAATCTGGGCAATACGTATTAAGTTGCGTTTCTCTGGTTTTTGTGTTATAAAAAAAATGGTATAAAGAGGATTTTCTGACAAAAAAAAAATGTAAATTTCACCTCTACTTTGCTCTAAATTTCTGTGAAACACCTAAAGGGTTCATAAACTTTCTAAATGCTGTTGTGAATACTTTGAGGGGTCTAGTTTCTAAAATGGGATGTTTGATAGGGGTTTCTAATATATGGGCCCCTCAAAGCAACTTCAGAACTGAACTGTAACCTAAAAAAATACATAAATTAGGCAATACTTCGCTTCTTACATTATACTGATAATGAGCCGTGCCCACCCCGAGATGACCCCAGTTTTGACCGTTTCTATAAACGGAGACCCCTATTAGACCGTTTCAGTGCCCGGTTTTCGCAAGCATACACCCCCGAGAAGTGTATTTCTATTGATGAGTCCATTTTTGGTACATTTTAAAGGGAGGGTTACCTGCCGGGTAAGAGGGCAAGGTATGGTGTGAAGATGTATAAGCCGTGCGAGAGTGTATCAGGGTATACCTACAGGTTTAGGATATATAAAGGGAAGGACAGCAGTATTCAGCCCCCAGAATGCCCCCCCTTACTGGGAGTTAATGCAAAAATTGTGTGGGATTTGGTGCACCCACTGCTGGACCAGGGTCACCACCTCTACCTGGATAATTTTTATACCAGCGTCCCGCACTTCAACTGCCTCGTTTCCAGAAGTCATGCGGCACTGCTAGAAAAAATCTGAGAGGCCTCCCTAAGACTCTGCTTGGGCAAACAAGAAGGGGTGAGAGCAGGGCAAAATCTAGCAGCAACATATTGTGTCAAGTACAAGACAAGAGAGATGCCACACCAGTACCCATGTACCTGTACGAGGTACCAGTACAGAGACCCCCAAACCAGACTGCATCCTGGACTACAATAGGTACATGGGAGGGTTGGACTTGTCAGATCAAGTCCTGAAGCCCTACAGCGCCATGCGGTGTGGTATAAGAAGCTGGCCGTGCACCTCATACCGATGGCTTTGTACAATGTGTACGTGCTACGTCGATGTGCAGGCCAGAGGGGAACTTTCCTCGAATTTCAAGAGGTGATTATCAAGAACCTAATCTTTAGGGACCAAGAAGGAGGGGGCACCCAGTACTTCTGGAAGCGAGGCCCCACACATCGTACCAGGGCAATACTTTCCAGGAAAAGTTCCCTAAACTGGCAAGAAGGGAAAAAGTCAAAAGAGATGCAAAGTCTGCTATAAGAGGGGGATAAGGGAGGACACAATATATCAATGTGACACGTGTCCCGAAAAACCAGAGCTCTGTATGAAAGAGTGTTTTAAAATTTATCATACATCCCTTGGTTTATAATTGACCCCAATTTTACTTACCCCAATGTACTCCGCACAGCTTATCCCCCTCGTCTTTCCCCTCTGGGCCCTGCTGTGTGCCCAGGCAGCTAATAACAGCCACATGTAGGGTATTGCCGTACCCAGGAGAACCCACATTACAGTTTATGGGGTGTATGTCTCCGGTCAAAATGCCCACTACACCTTTAGATGAATGCCTTAAGGGTGTAGTTTTTAAAACGGGGTCACTTCTTGCAGGTTTCAACTGTACTGGTACCTCAGGGGCTTCTGCATACATGACCTCGCACCAGAAAATCCCCAGTAGGCCAAATGGTGGTCCTTTGCTTCTGAGCCCTCCCATGGGCCCAAACTGCAGATTATCACCACAAATGGGGTATTGTGGCACTCAGAACAAATTTTCAGCCAAAACTACATATTATTGGAAAAAATTAATTTTGTTTTAATTCCCAGCCCAATTCAAATAAGTTCTGTGAAGAAACTATGGGGTCTAAATGGTCACATTACCCATAAATGAATTCCTTAAGGAGTGTAGTTTCCAAAATTGGGTCACTTCTGGTGGGTTTCCATTGCTTTGATACCTCTGGGGCTCTGCAAATGCGACATGGCACCCGAAAACCAAACCAGCAAAATCTGCCCTCCAAAGAACACACAGTGCTCCTTCCCTTCTGAGGCCTCCCATGGGCCCAAACGGCAGTTTATCGCCACAAATGGGGTATTGCTGCACTCAGGAGAAATTGGGCAACAAATTGGGGTATTTTGTTCCCTTTGAAAATAAGAAATTTTGATAAAAAATGACATCTTATTGGAAAAATTGACATTTTTTTCATTTCACAGCCCAATTCAAATAGGTGCTGGGAAAAAACTGTGCGGTCAAAATTTTAACAACAACCATATTTGAATTCCTTGAGGGGTGTAGTTTCCAAAATGGGGTCACTTATGGTGGGTTTCCATTTCTTTGATACCTCTGGGGCTCTGCAAATGCGACATGGCACCCGAAAACCAATCCAGCTAATCTGGACTCCAACAAACACATAGCGCTCCTTTCCTTCTGAGCCCTCCCATGGGCCCAAACGGCTGTTTATCACCACAAATGGGGTATTGCCGCACTAAGGACAAATTGGGCAACAAAATGGGGTATTTTGTTCCCTGTGAAAATAAGAAATTTTGATCACAAATTACATCTTATTGGAAAAAATTAATTTTTTTTATTTCACAGCCCAATTCAAATAGGTGCTGTGAAAAAACTGTGTGGTCAAAATGGTAACAACAACCATAAATGGGGTCACTATTGGGGGATTCCTACTGTTTTGGCACCTCAACACCTTTTCAAACCTGGCATGCTGCCTAAAATATATTCTAATAAAAAAGAGGCCTCAAAATGCACTAGGTGCTTCTTTGCTTCTGGGTCTTGTGTTTTATTCCACGAGCGCAGTAGAGCCACATGTGGGACATTTCTAAAAACTGCAGAATCTGGACAATACATATTTAGTAGTGTTTCACTGGTAAAACCTTCTGTGTTACAGAAAAAAAATTGAATAAAATTGAAATTCAGCAAGAAAAATGAAATTTGCAAATTTCACCTCCACTTTGCTTTAATTCCTGTGAAATGCCTGAAGGGTTAAAAAACTTTCTAAATGCTGTTTTGAATACTTTGAGGGGTCTAGTTTTTCAAATGGAGTGTTTTATCAGGGTTTCTAATACATAGGCCCCTCAATGCCACTTCAGAACTGAAGAGGTACCTTAAAAATAAGTCTTTTGAAATTTTCTTAAAAATATGAGAAATTGCTGTTTATGTTCTAAGCCTTGTAACGTCCAAGAAAAATATAAGAATGTTCAAAAAACGATGCCAATCTAAAGTAGACATATGGGAAATGTGAACTAGTAACTATTTTGGGTGGTATAACCGTCTGTTTTATAAGCAGATGCATTTAAATTCTGAAAAATGCTATTTTTTCAAAATTTTCTCTAAATTTTGCAATTTTTCACCAATAAACACTGAATATATCGACCAACATGAAGCCCAATGTGTCACGAGAAAACAATCTCAGAATCGCTTGGATAGGTTTAAGCATTCCGACGTTATTACCACATAAAGTGAAATATGTCAGATTTGAAAAATGGGCTCTGAGCCTTAAGGCCCAAACTAGGCTGCGTCCTTAAGGGGTTAAGGGGTCTAGTTTTCTAAATGGGGTAGTTTATGGGGAGTTTCTATCGTTCTGGCAGCTCAAAGCCTCTCCAAATGTACATTGGAGCCTAAAACATTTTCAAGCAAAATTGGTGTCCTGAAAGCCACCAGGTGCTCTGTTCCCTTTGGGCCCTCCCATGTGTCCAGGCAGCGCATTAAGGCCATAATGGGGGTATTTTTGAAAACAGAAGAAACAAGGTGATAGATTTTGAAGTGTGTTTCTTCATTCTCATGTTCGCTTTACAAAGAAATCTGTCTTTAAAAGGACACATTTGTGAAAAGATGTTAATTTGATTTTTTTACGCCTGCTTTGCATGAATTCTTACAAAAAAAACTGCGGGGTCAAAATACTTACCCTTAATAAATACCTTAAGGGGTGTAGTTTTCAAAATGGGGTCACTTGTGGGGGTTTCCATCATTCTGACACCTATGAGCATCCGATAAGGGTGGAAATATTGTGGTGATGAGTAGAGAAGACTATAAGAAGATGTGTGAGGACATCTTGCTCAATCCTGACTGTTACACCATTCTAAAGGAGAATCCTGCAGCACAATTTAAAAAGGAGCTTCTAGGTATTTTGCGTGATGCAAAGAGTAGTTCCCTGATTAGTGCTAATGAATTCAATTTTTTGTATCCACAATTTCCCATCATGGCATGTTTTTATAGCCTGCCCAAAATCCATAAAGGGTACCCTCCCCTACGTGGCAGACCTATTGTATCAGGTATTAATAATCTAACCCAGAATATGAGCACATATATAGATGAAGTGTTGCGTCCCTTTGTGCTAGGCCTTACATCATATGTGCGTGACACTATGGATGTTTTAAAACAAATTTATGGCATTACGCTTGAACCTAACACATTGTTGGCTAGCCTTGATGTGGAGGCATTGTATTCCTCCATTCCACATGATCTTGGCTGTGAGGCAGTGGAATATTTTTTAAGATCTCGAGGTACTCAATACTTGGCTCATAACCAGCTTGTGTTGCAATTGTTACATTTTGTGTTAGAAAGGAACATCTTTATCTTTGAGGATCGCATTTTTCATCAGCAACGTGGCACAGCAATGGGGAGTCCTACTGCTCCCACATATGCAAATTTATATCTTGGTTGGTGGGAAGAGACAGTAGTGTTTGGGGAACAATTTGCAAAGTGGACTTCATCAATAGGTATATGGATTAGATATATTGATGACGTGTTGCTGCTTTGGAATTCCACAGTTGAGGAATTCAATGCCTTTGTGGCAGCCCTCAATATAAACGACTTAGGGCTGAGGTTTACATGTGAAATCAGTGATCAGGAATTATCTTTTCTAGATCTTAAGATTATGAAAACTGAGGATTGTACAATTCGCACTGAGGTACATCGCAAGGAGACAGCCACTAACAATTTTTTACAATGGGATAGTGGTCACCCTTATCCCCTCAAACGAGGTATCCCCAGAGGCCAATTTATGAGAGTACGCCGGAATTGTAGCTCTATGGATGATTTTGAGCTACAGTCACAAGATCTCACAAATAGATTTAAAGAGAGAGGCTTCCGCAAGGGGGTAATTAAAAAAGCCTATGAGGGAGCGAGGGATTCAGACAGGCAGACTCTGTTAGTCCCTAGACAACGGAAGGTAGAAAGAGTTACGAGACTTATTGGTACCTTTGACTCCAAACAATCTGAGATTATGAAAATATTAAAAAGATACTGGCGTATTCTTAGTGCAGATGTGGATTTGTCGGATCAAATTACACAATGGCCTTCTGTTACGTTCCGCAGAGGCAAGAACATCAGAGATAGGGTAATGCACAGCTGTTTTGACCCTATAACACAAAAAGGAACCTGGTTGAATAGGCAGATACCAGGCACACACAGATGTGGCAGTTGCAAAGCTTGTGACTTTATCCAAAATGGGAAAAAATTCAAGAGTGTTACCACCAAAGTCGAGTATGACATCCGAGACTTTGTTAACTGTAAAACAGCAGGGGTGGTTTATCTGATAACATGTCCATGCCCACTGAATTATGTGGGGAAAACGGTGCGGCAGTTTCGGCGCCGGATTAGAGAACATGTTGGAGATGTTAAGAATGAAAGGGATACTCCCATTTCCAAACATGTACATGCAAAACATCAGGGCAGAGCAGAATGTTTAAAATTCCAGGCGATTGAACTAGTGCGTCCTCCAAAACGGGGAGGGGACTGGGACAATCTCATTCTGCGCAAAGAGGCCCAGTGGATTTATAGACTGGCTTGTGTACAGCCTGAAGGTCTAAATGAGCAAACAAACTACACCTGTTTTATTTAAATTGATATCCCAATTCTACAACTGGCGAATTTAGGTGTGGCTGGATATCATACAATTACTTGTAATATATCAATTTTCTGACAGGTGTAGTTGTACCTGTCCAAGTGAATGACTCAGATCCTGTAGTGTGGTAAATGTGAATATCGCTTATTTATCCATGCAAATGTATATTTACAGAGAAGGTGTTTCATCTTCGGCAGCTGAGTTGCGGTTTTGAGCTGATCCGCAATCTTTACCCTAATGTTGTTATCATACTCGTTCCCTGTTGAGTATGGGTTCATGTGCAGTGAAAGTTGCGCTTTTGGCCTCCCATTTCGCCTGCGCGTTTGGTTGATGCTGTCGATGTGTCTTCCGGATATGTCAGCTGACGGCCGGGAGTCACATGGGCAGGCGTCACGAATGAGGTGGGCCATGGTGATTGGCTGTCTTGAAGTGCACTGCCAAAGCCCGGGGGAGGAGTATTAGTTATATAAACTCTGGGTCCTGAGAGAAGCGTGCCGCTGACATCTATGCGCGCACGCTTCCGTGTTGTACAGCAGAATATCTGCTCATGTTTGAATATCGCTGGCATCATAGCCAGAATGACCAAGTTACAGACCCCTGATGATATGTTTAGAAACGCGTAGGGTCAGGTTAGTGAGGGATTTTAGCGTAGGTTACAGTGGCATTGTTGTTTACCCTAGCACCAGATGATTTAGGAGCGGTAACTGCAGGCTCTGGTGTGTTTTAGGGTCTAATCCACTGTTACACCAATGTTAAAATGCTGATCCCAATGTTTATCTTTCAAGTATACCCAATTAGAGAGGGTTCACAATTGAACCAATAATTGGAGTATTTGTTTAATACGTTTTTAATGCACACGGTGGGGCTTTTTCACAGTGGTGATTGTACCCCTGTTTTTAAAGAGTTATGAAATAAAATTGATACATTTTACTCATTCATCACTTCACTGACACCTATGAGCCTCTGAAAACCTGGCTTGGTGCAGAAAACCAAAATGTACTTCAAAATGTATAAAATTATTATTACATTTGTAAGTCTTCTAAATTGCTCAAAAATTATTATTTTTTTCAAAAGTGCTGCCAAAATAGAGTAAAGAGATGGAAATATATATTTAATAAAAAAAATTGTACAGTATGTATGTACATATGTGACATATTGCAGTTAAAAATAAGGAAAAATGTTAATGTCTTCTATTTTTTTTATTAACCCTTTCAAGACCGAGCTCATTTTGGCCTTCAGGACCAGCCTCATTTTTTCAAATCTGACATGTGTCAATTTATGTGGTAATAACTCTGGAATGCTTTTGCCTAGCCAAGCGATTCTGAGATTGTTTTCTCGTGACATATTGTACTTTATGTTAGTGGAAAAATTTGGTCAATAAATTCATTGCTTATTTGTGAAAAACACCAAAATTTTGAGAAAATTTGCAAAAATTATGATTTTTCTAATTTTAAATGTATCTGCTTGTAAAACAGGTAGTAATACCACACAAAATAGTTACTATTTCACATATTCCATATGTCTACTTTATATTTGCATCATTTTTTGAACATTATTTTATTTTTCGAGGACGTTACACTTTAGCAGCAATTTCTCAAATTTTCAAGAAAATGTCAAAAGGCTATTTTTACAGGGACCAGTTCAGTTCTAAAGCGGCTTTGAGGACCTTATGTACTAGATAGACCCCATAAATCACCCCATATTAAAAACTGCACCCCTCAAAGTATTCAAAACAGCATTCAGAGTTTCCTAACCCTTTACGCATTTCACAGGAATTAAAGCAAAGTAGAGGGGAAATTGACAATTTTTTTTTTTTTTTGCTGCAATTCATTTGTAATACATTTATTTCTGTAACACAGAAGGTTGAGAAATGCAACTCAATATTTATTGCCCAGATTCTGTGGTTTTTAGAAACATCCCACATGTGGCCCTAGTGTGATAATGGACTGAAATACCGGCCTCAGAAGCAAAGGAGCACCTAGAGGACTTTGTGGCCTCCTTTTTTTAGAATATATTTTAGTCACCATGTCGGGTTTGAAGAGGTATGTAGTGCCAAAACAGTGGAAATCCCCAAAAGTGACACGGTTTTGGAAACTGCACACCTCTGGGAATTTTTCTAGGGGTATAGTTAGCATCGTGACCCCACAGGTCTTTTGCTATATTTATTGGAGTTTGCCTGTGAAATTGAAAATCTACTTTTTTCTGAAAAAATATAGAAATGTTTAATTTTTACAATGAATAAAGGAGAAAAATCACCCCAAAATTTGTAAAGCAATTTGTCCTGATTACAGCAATACGCCATATGTGGTAATGAACTGCTGTTTGGACCCACGGCAGGACTCAGAAGGGAAGGAACAATATTAGGCTTTTGGAGCTCAATTTTAGCTGTAATGGTTTTCGGGTGTCATGTCGCATTTGCAAAGCCCCTGAGATACCAAAACAGTGGAAACCTCCCAAAAGTCCCTTTAGGGGACTGGAACGAGCGATCATTAGGTCGCTGGTACAATACACTGCAATACTAATGTATTGCAGTATAATATCATTTTTACAGGCTCCTGTAACAGCGCGATCGCTGTTCCTGTCCATTAGTCCCGGGTGTCCGCTGTAATACACAGCGGACACCTGCAGAATATGGAGCGGGTGCAGCGCATGAGCCCGCTCCATGTATAACCCCCCGCACCACAACATGCTATTAAGTCGTGGTGCGCGAAGGCGTTAATGCGCAGCGGATGGTGCAAAGTGAAAATTAAAATTTTCCACTGATATGCCATTTTAATGCACAATATGTTGTGCCAAGTTTGTGCCACTGAAGACAAATACCTCGTACAATGTTGAGCGGGTTCTCCCGGATATAAAATATCATATATGTGGACGTAAGCTGGTGTTTGGGCACGCTGTGGGGCTCAGAAGGGAGGGAGCGCCATTTTGCTTTAGGAGCGCAGATTTTGCTTGGTAAACTGTTCTGTTTGGGGTTTTGCTGGGTATGTGTAAATTGGGCAGAGTACATCAGGACATAATAAGAGGGTATAATAATTCGGTAAATAAATAATAATCCGCAGATATGTGGCCAATGTTGCACTGATAAATGTCGCCCGATCTTATCCGCTTTTGGACACTGCACAATTTCTGTCGCTATATTCTGAGAGCCAGAACTTTTTTTATTTTTTCTCCAATGGAGCCGTGCGAGGGCTTATTTGTTGCGGGACAATCTGTAGTTTTCATTGGTACCATTTTAGGGTACATGTGATTTTTTTTATCACTTTTTATTAGATTTTTTTTGGCAAGCAAAGTGATAAAAAAACATAAATTCTGACAATGTTTTTTGTCTTTTTTTTTTACAGTGTTTACCGTGCGCTATAAATGACATTTTACTTTATTCTGCAGGTCGGTACGATTACGGCGATATCAGATGTATATAGTTTTTTTGTTTTGTGGTGTTTGCGCAATAAAATTACTTTTCGATAAAATTATTTATTTTTTGTGTCACCATATTCTGAGAGCAATAACTTTTTTATTTTTCAGTCAAAAAAGCTGTGTAAGGGCTTGTTTTTTGCAGGACGGGTTGTAGTTTTTATTGGTACTATTTTGGGGTACATGCGAGTTTTTTAATTATTTTTTTTTGCGGTGTTCACCGTGCGGGAAAAATAATATTATAGTTTTATAGTTTGGGTCCTTATGAACGCCGTGATACCAAATATGTGTACCTTTTTTAAAAATTTTCATTTTTTTCCTATAATAAAAGTCTTATTATTATTGTTTTTGTAACTTATAACTTGTTTTTACAGTTTTATAAAACATTTTTATTACTTTTTTTCTTTACTTTTTACTGGAAGACTGGCAGCACTGATCGCTGCTATAATACATTACATTACCTAGGTAGTGTAACGTATTATAAACTGTCAGTGTGACACTGGGAGTCACACTGACAGGAAGCTTATGAGGACTGGCCTCCGGCTGCTTCTCATAGGTTGCGGTGCATGGCAGACCCGGGGGCTGTTGTATGGACTCCGGTTTTGCCTTATAACCGACTGCAGCACCCGCAATCGGTCCCCGGGAAAGTTTGTTGTAGCAACAAATTTCCAGTTTGTTGTAGTAACAAACTTTCCAGTTCCCTGCTACAACAAGCTTTCCCTGCGATCACATGACCGGGACCTGAACCAATTAGGTCCCGGTCATGTCTCCGGGACTAGAGGCAGGGGATAACAGCGCAATCCGGGTGTCAGCGCTACTCTGAGACACCCGGATCGCGCTTTTAACACCCACCGTGAATTCACGTCGGCGCTGCACAGAGCCCAGCAAGCGCCGACGTGAATTTACAGTGGGCGGTCGGGAAGTGGTTAATTTACGCAAATCGTATCAGTCTACTTTTACTACTAAAATAAAGTACAACATGTGATGAAAAAACAATGCCAGAATTACTTGGATATTCAAAACTTTTGCAGAGTTGTTCTCTGATAAAGTCAGACATGCCAGATTTGACAAATCTGGCTTGGTCATGAAGGTCCAAACAAGTTTGGTCATTAAGGGGTTAACACACATTTAAATTGCAAAGGAACATTTGAACTCTATTCATAGATTTGCTTTACATGATATGCATTAAAGCTGTCACCACAATAAATAATAAAAGATTAAACTCTTAAAAGTTGGAAAAACTTAAAAAATATACAACAGTGTTTTATTTTGGATTATAAAAACTCTTGAATGATTTACTTTGAGTGACACGTTCATTGCCTGTATGAGAAGGAACAAATAATTGCATAGAGTCTGTGGTTGGTGAGGGAGCTGCTTGGGAAACATTGTCATGGGCAGGTAATAAAGCAGTCCTTCTACCTGGACACCTTACTGTCACAAAGATATCTTTCACTATTTGTGAAGGCAATGACATTGCTTGGATATATTTATTTGTGCCTAGGTTGTAATAACATTGGCTATTTCGTATAAACGTGGTCTCGACCGACTCCAAACTATCTGCGCTGCAAAGCTGATTGATTTTATTAATAAATGAAGAGCTAATAATGACATAATGGATAATGGCATGACAAATATAAAAAAAATTGTTGAAAGTAAACCTGTATTTATATATACAAGAGAAAATAGCATCCAAAATCATGTGCAGTCACAAGCGAACAGGAATTGTGGCAGTAAATAAAGAGATCAATCACTCTGTCTTTAAAGCAGCTCTGACATTTACTAAAGAAAGTCAGTTGAGGGAGTTTTGTTGCAGAGGATTTTGTTACATTATGACTATTACATAAACTGTTATAATGTATATACAGCGGCTAATGGGAAAAAAGTTGAATTTTTCAAAGAGCTAAATCTGGCAATGAGGTATCTAGATTATGTTCTTTATGACAACTATGTTTATGTAGAAGCTAACACAGTATAATTGTGAAAAATCACAAGCGTTATTGTAGGAAAACTGTTTCCATGTATAATTCTACCAGTTAGCAGAAACATGTTAACATGACAGCCAGTGTTCTTATTTATAGTAAATTCCTTTATAAAATATTTCTCTTTCAGTTTCTGAACTCAACAGCCATGTTTTTCTTATTGGCTTCTTTATCAGTAATAGCTGTTTTTAATGCTTAGTGCTGTGGGAATGAATGACAGCTACTGCAGGATGACTTGCCACACAGGGAGAGATCAGGAGGCAGTACTATCTGTGCTTACATCATTTACAGGGAGAAACAGGGAGGCAGTAATATCTGTGTCTACATCATTTACGGGGAGAAACAAGGAGCCAGTAATATCTGTATCTACATCATTTACAGGGAGGCAGTACTATTTGTGCCTACATCATTTACTGAAAGAGACAGGAAAATACATTTATGTCCAGAATTATTTGGACAGTGACACAATCTTCATGATTTGGGCTCTACATGCCACCAGATTGGATTTGAAATGAAACAACTGGGATGCAATTGAAGTGTAGACGTTCAGGTTTAATTCAAGGGGTTGAACAAAAATATCCTGTGAAACGTTTAGGAATTGCAACCATTTTTCTACACAACCTCCTCATTTCAGGCGCTCAAATGTAACTGGAAAAATCAACATTACCATAAATAAAATGTTGTTTTTTTTTAATACTTTGTAGAGAATCCTTTGCAGGCAATGACTGCCTGAAGTCTGGAACCCATGGACATCACCAAACGCTGTCTTCAGTTGTTCTAAGTTTTGTCTTAAAGAGGCTCTGTCACCAGATTATCAAATCCCTATCTCCTATTGCATGTGATCGGCGCTGCAATGTAGATAACAGTAAAGTTTTTGTTTTTTTTAAAACGATCATTTTTGGCTAAGTTATGAGCAATTTAATATTTATGCAAATTAACCTTTCTAATGGACAACTGGGCGTGTTTTCTCTTATTTCCAACTGGGCGTGTATTGTGTTTTTAGCAACTGGGCATGTTTACTTCTTTCACTGCACAATCACACTGTGCTGTGGATCACGCTGGGCTGGAACAATGAGAAGTGTAGGACACTGATTGATCACTGATTGGTCAGCCTCATACACTCCTCTGTACAACACCCAGTTGGTAAAAAGTAAAAACACGCTCCAATAAGAAACTCATTAGCATAAATCTAAACTAGCTCATAACTTGCCAAAAAAATGATTGTTTTTAAAAATAAAAACCACTGCTGTTATCTACATTACAGCGCGGGTCAGATTATGTAGGCGATAGAGCACTTATAATCTGGTGACAGAGCCTCTTTAAGCAAGAGAAATGCAGCTCGATCGGGTTGAGATCTGGTGATTGACTCGGCCATTGCAGAATATTCAATTTCTTTGCCTTAAAAAAAACTCCTGAGTTGCTTTCGCAGTATGTTTTGGGTCATTGGCCATCTGTACTGTGAAGCGACGTCCAATCAACCTTGCTGTATTTGGTGAAATCTGAGCAGAAAGTAAATCCCTGAACACTTCAGAATTCATCCGGCTGCTTCTGTCTTCAGTCACATCATGAATAAACACTAGTGATCCAGTGCCTTTGGCAACCATGCATGCCCGTGCCATCACACTGCCTCCACCATGTTTTACAGAGGATGTGGTGTGCTTTGGGTCATGAGCCGTTCCAAGCCTTCCCCATACTTTCTTCCTCCCATCATTCTGGTACAGGTTGATCTTAGTTTCATCTGTCCAAAGAATACTGTTCCAGAACTGGGCTGGCTTCTTTACATGTTGTTTGGCAAAGTCTAATCTGGCCTTTCTATTTTTGAGGCTGATGTATGGTTTGCACCTTGTGGTAAACCCTCTGTATTTTCTCTCATGAAGTCTCCTCTTTATGGTAGACTTAGATACTGATACACCTACTTCCAGGAGAGTGTTTATCATTTGGGTAGATGTTGTGAAGGGGCTTTTCTTCACTATGGAAAGGATTCTGCGATAATCCATCACTGTTGTCTTCCGTGGACGTCCAGGCCTTTTGGAATTCACGAGATCACCAGTGCGCTCTTTTTTTTCAAGAATGCACCAAACTGTTGATTTGGACACTCCTAACATTTGTGCTGTTTCTCTGATGGATTTCTTAATTTTTTTCAGCCTAACGATGGTTTGTTTCACTTGCATTGAGAGCTCCTTTGACCTCTTGTTGTGAGTTCACAGCAACAGCTTGCAAATGCAAATGCCACACCTGGAATCAACTCCAGACCTTTTACCTGCTTCATTGATGATGGATTAATGAGGGAATAGCCCACGCAGTCCATTAAATAGCTTTCGAGATAATTGTCCAATTACCTTTGGTCCCTTGAAAAAGAGACAGCTACATATTAAAGACCTGTAATTCCTAAACCCTTCATCAAATTAGGATGTGAATACCCTCAAATTAAAACTGAGAGTCTGCACTTTAAACCCATATTGATTATATAACTGTATATTCAATATGTTTTGATAAACAGATAAAATGGCAAAACTTGTGTCTCTGTCCAAATATTTCTGGACCTAACTGTGGTTCTGTACTTTCTGTGTCTACATCAGCTAGAGGGAGAGACAGGTAGACATATCTATCTGTAGGAGGCACAGAAGTGGCAATCACACCTGGACCCTGGAGCCTGAGGAAGCCCAAAGGCCCATGTGGCACACAAGAAAACACCAGTATTATAAATGGCACATGGTAGAGGGGGGGGGGGCATATACAGATTTTGCATTGAAGCCAAGGAACTTAAAGTTACTCCTCTGTACGTTTTTGATACCACATATGTATAGGCTGTTTATGTTTTACGACTTTTGCACAATAAAACCACTTTTGAACTAAAAGTATTTGTTTTTGCATCGTCGCTTTCGAAGAGCCGTAATTTTTAAATTTTTCCGTCAATGTAGTAATTTTGTTGTTTTTGTTTTGCTGGACGAGACAGAGTTTTGAATGGTACTATTTTGCCCTAACAGCAGCCTGTGTCATAGTGACACAGTGTAATGTATTAGCATAAAGGAGTATGCTAATACATTATAAGTAAAAAACAAAGTTATAACTAAAGTTATCCCTTAATGGGATTAAAAAAAAAAAGTTACAAAGAAATAAATAAATAAAAAAAGTCCCAAAAAAAACATTATTTTTCATAAAATATATTTTATTGCACCCACATTACATAAAAACAGAAATCCTACACATATTAGGTATCTACACAACCGTAATAACCTGAAGAATTAATTGAACAAGTTATTTAGCATGAAACGTGAACAGGATAAAAAATAAACAAGAAAAACAATGGCGAGAATCGCTTTTTCCTATATTCACGCCGTAAAAAAAAAAATTTACCCCCAAACTGCGGGGGGAAAAATACTATTTCTCTTGCATAAAACAAGGCCTCATACAGCCACGTCAATGAAAAAATAAAAAAAGTTATGGCTGCTGAAAGGCAGAGAGCCAAAAACAGAAAAAATTTGCTGGTCATTAAGGTCTTTTCAAGACCGGTCATTAAGGGGTTAAAGACACAAAATATAAATAGGACAGATGTGTATATATTTACTGCCATCGTTTTTAGAAAACTGTATATATTGTGACAAACAAAATACAATTTATTTATTTACCTTGTAGAACATTTTAAATGTTCAACATTCTGTCTACTGTTTTAGCAACTACTCGACAAGTACTTTATCAAACATTTATGTTCATTAATAAAAGTACAGATTTAAACTACATTTGAAATGCATTATTTCTACAGAATATTTGGCAGAATTGTGTTACCTTACACTGTCTCACAATTGCTCTATTTTTGCACTTCTAATTTGTAAAGTAGAGGTAAAACATGTGCCAGCAAATCATTGGCAATATCTGGTAGGAATGTATGTGTTCTGTAGAGGAGGTTATAATTGTAAAAGGTTTTAGTATATTTTATTTTTTGGTAATATATATTTGTTTTTTTGTTGTTTTTTTATTGTTATTCTTCCTAGTTGAAGTAATAGTAGTATACTCACTAACAAATTGTGGAGCAGTGCAAGGCTGGGACTAGACACAGACTTTGCCACATGACTTGATGTTGCTCAACCGTTGCTATTGAATTTTTTTCTTTTTTTTTGACCCTCAAGGGGTTATACTGCTGTTTAAGTGTGAAAATAATGAGCCTCAGTAATTAACATTGGTGGAAACAATGCAAAAAGGGTTAATATTTTTTATTTATGTCTTGTAGGTGTTTGTATTTTTTTTTGTGCAGTTGACCCCCATTTACTGGACAACTAATGCATAAAATAATAGCAGTTTTTCGGCAGTTTTTTGGATATGGTACTTGGAGGTAACCATTACAAACACAAGGTGAACCTTAAAACTCCATGCAGAGTTGAACTCATAAATCAAACCAGGATAACGAAGAAATGGTTTTAAATTTTTTTTAGCCAATATTGTGCCCAGTGTGCAAATATGATGGAAGTTATTAGTGTCTGCAGCTTATTTACAGTGTCCGTTGGGAGTCTGTGGTAGTCAAAACATTGTTTTAACTATTTATTATCAGCAAGACTAATAATAGTTTATATCAAACATGAAATTATTTTCAGAAAGTTGATTTAATTTGCAATTGCAATGGACATAACAATTTTTTTTACAGATTTGCTGCTCTAGTGTTATGTATATAATATTGATAAGGTAACATTCAGCAGATGTTTGTCAGTAGTTGGGTGTTGTGAAACATTTTCTACTGTAGAATGGTCTGTTACAGGCAACAAATGTATATAATGCCTAAAGGAGCTTTTTAGAATAAATATTACACACATAACAAATGCCTCACTTTTTTTCTTTATTACATTTTTATTGAATTGCAGAACTAGGTATTAAAATGTGCCGTACACAGCAACATATGATAGGTAAGGAGAATAGGGAGAAAAAATAATAATGAATTAAGCTTGTTTAAGTTCTCCCGTTTCTCCTTTAATCTCTGAATGGTTTATGGAAAGAGACCATAAGGAAGATGTAAAGATAAATTAGGAAACACTTCAAATTAGCGTCATTTATACATGACAGTGTTTTGGTCAGTATTTTAAATCCGTATTTGTGAGACAAAATTAGAAGTGGGTTGAAACACAGAGGTGCAAATCTTTCCATTATACTTCTTCTCTGTGTAGAATCCATGCCTAGTTTTGACTTCCAAATACTGAAGCAAAATACTAACTAAAATACTGCCGTGTGAAAGAGGCCTAAGGCAAATTTGTAAAAAGTTAAAGTAACCAACAAATATTATGAACATAGAATTTCAGACACTTGCAACTAGTGTTGTAATAACCTGGAACTAAAAAACATTGCGACAGTTTGACACATTCCTGAGCGTGGTGTACGGAGCCATATAGGCAGTTTGCACTTGTGAAAGATGCCTGTTTATGACCATACGGCTAACTACGCTTCCTAGGGATTTTCTTCTGTGGCCAGATGAGGTCAGGGTGGTGAGTGGCTTATAAAGGTTGTCCAGACTTTTTTTTTTAATGATACTTTGTGAATGTTTAGGGTATGCTGGTAAGGCACTACTTGTCTGTGGACTGTGATGAGATTGCCTCTGCTGTTAAGCAAAACCATTACTCAGATCAGGGGCGTAGCTGAAGGCTCATGAGTCTCGATGCAAAAGTCCTTCTTTGGCCCCCCAAACTTTTCTTTATTGCCAGCAGACATGTGTGATACTGTCTGCTGGGACCTATATCTAAGCCAACCCCATGGTAGGCTTAGATACAGGGCACCATCGGACAGTATTCTTATACTTACCCTCCTCGCTCCTGAGTCGGGGGCCTCTCCTGGCGCAGTGTGGCTCCTGACGCCATTCAGTGTCAGGACGTCATGCGCGGCGCACATAGCTATGGCACCGTGACACTGAAAGGCGTCGGAATCCGTAATGTGCCCGGACCTAACTCAGGAGCAAAGTCAGTAAGTATACCGTTAGGGGCAAAAACAGAATTTTTAAAGGAGGCTTTCTAAATGCATACTTTTCAAACCATTATTTTCGTCACGCTCCCGTTACCATCTGTTTTTTACGCTATGAGTATCCACCAGACGAGCCCTTTGTATTACACGTTTCTAATAAAAAAAAAAGGGCTGGGCGATATGTGCTGACCACTACTGATAGCGTAAAAGCCAGCGTAGATAGTGCCACACTCAGTGTCCTTGTAGATGATGCTCCACTCTGTCCCCTGTCGATAGTGCTACACACAGTCCCTTGTCGATTGTGCCACACACAGCCTATGTAGATAATGCCACAGTGCCCACAGTAGATAATGCCACACACAGCCCATGTTGATATTGCTACAGATTTCTTCCTGTAGATAATGCCACAGTGCCACCTGTAGATAGTGCCACACAAAACCCCTTTAGATAGGGCCACAGTGCAATCTTTAAATAGTCCTACACATCTCCCTGTAGACAGAGCCACACAGCCCTCTGTAGACAGTACCACACACCCCCTGTAGACAGTGCTACACACATCCCCCTGTAGACAGTGCTACACACAGCCGCCTGTAGACAGTGCTACACGAAACCCCCTGTATATAGTGCAACACAGCTCCCTGTATATAGCGCCACACAGCCCCCTGTATATAGTGCCACACAGCCTCCTGTAGATAGTGCCACATAGCCCCCTGTAGACAGTGCTACAAACAGCCTCCTGTAGACAGTGCTACACACAGCCCCCTGTAGATAGTGCCACACACCCATCCTTGTAGATCGTACCACACATCCCCCTGTAGATAGTGCCCAGGAGCCCCCAAACAAATGTAAAAAAAAACGGAGAACGGAGAGAAAACAACTCCTAAGAAGAGATCTTTGCGTAGGCCGGTGCGATCCAGTGACATCATTGTGCAAGTATCCAGTCCCAGTGTTTTATAGGCTGCAGGTCTATCTTAAACTGTAGCCTAGTGAATGGCAGAGCAGGGGGCAATCTCCCTGCTCCGCCATATAGTATACAATAGTATTCAATTGTATCTGTGTCCTGAGGACCGCCAGCAGCAAAAAAATTGAGATCTCTCTGATAAGAACCGATATGCAAGAAGTTGAAGAAAGATTCGAAGAAGGGGAAACCAGAATATCCAACATGGAAGATAATGCTGTCACATGCTCTGTAGCACTAAAACTGCTAACCTTTTCCAATAAATGAAAAGAAAAAAAAAAGAAAGAAAGAATTAGAGACCTTGAAAATTTATCACAGAGATATAATTTGAGAGTTTTTGGATTTTCTAAAGGTAGCAAAAATAATGATCCCTCTGCTTTTATCCAAGGAAGGATTTTGGATACATTTGGTCAAGAAGGTTAAACGGTTAAACAGATTTTTGTTCATATTGAACTTGCTCATAGAGTGCAAGTGCTATCTTTAACACCTGACAGTAGTTTGATTCTACGTAAGGCATGAAACCGCAATAATTTTAAATATTCCGAAAACAAAATCTCAATCTGCCCTGACATCACCCCGGAGAACAAGAAAAAAAAAGATCCTTCTATTTTGAAATAAAGAGAAGAATAAAAGCTGCACATATCCAATATGCAATGTTTTATCCTGCTAGACACCAAGTAGTCCGTGTTAGGAAGGCTTTTTTTTTTGATGATACAAGAGATAAAAGATTGGATTGACTTTAAGAAAACATGAGATGAAGTTGCCCATTATTAATAACTTCTTATTCAACGCTTTGATATTTTGTTCTTTTTGTATAAGGGACTTTTTGTGATGTGGCAGAGAAGCGACTGGTCATTTGAGGGGTTGGGGGTTACTCGCTAGAGAAAGAATTGTGTTTTGGTTTTTTTGCTTTTCACTTATTTTTTATTATCTTAATTTTGCAGGCTTAGGGGGGATTCACACGAGCGTGATTTTCGTGCGTGCAGGCCGCGTATTTTTCACGCGCCACGCACAGCCCTATAGAAGTCAATGGGGCAGTTCAAACAGTGCGTGATTTGTGCGCAGCGTTTGTTCGCTGCGTACAAAACGCGACAGGTTCAATATCTCCGCGTATTTCGCGCATCACGCACCCATTGAAGTCAATGGGTGCGTGAAAACCACGCAGGTCGCACGGAAGCCCTTCCGTGCGAACCGACTGAAACAGCGCACCAGCTGTCAAAAGGATGAATGTAACCAGAAAAGCACCACGTGCTTTTCTGTTTCCAAACATCCAAATGGAGTGTCTTTGAGATGAGCGAACCCGGACAATCGAACCGAACTTCACCGGGTTCGGCCGAACTCGGCAAAAAAATTTCCGGTACGCGACGTCAGGAGATAGTCACTGTCCAGGGTGCTGAAAGAGTTAAACTGTTTCAGCACCATGGACAGTGACTACCGATCCCAATAAACATGAACCTGTAAAAAAAAAAACGAAGTTCTGACTTACCGATAACTCCCGGCTTCTTCCTCCAGTCTGACCTCCCGGGATGACAATTCAGTCCAAGTGACAGCTCCAGCCAATCACAGGCCAAGCACAGGCTGCAGCGGTCACATGGACTGCCGCGTCATCCAGGGAGGTGGGGCCCGATGTCAAGAGAGGCGCGTCACCAAGGACACGTCACCAAGGCAACGGCCGGGAAGTTCTCGGTAAGTACGAACTTTTTCTTTTTTTTTAACAGGTTTCTCGATATTGTGTTCGGCATTCACTGTCGAGGGTGCTGAAAGAGTTACTGCCGATCAGTTAGCTCTTTCAGCACCTTGGACAGTGACGGGCGTCGACTAGCCTCATCTCTATGATGGCGGCTGCGCGAAAATCACGCAGCCGCGCATCATACACGGATGACACACGCAGCTGTCAAATGTTTTTTAAGCGCGCAAAACGCAGCGTTGTTTGCGCGCGCAAAAACGCAACGTTTGTCTGAATCTGCCTTTAGTCTCATGGAACATAAGAGGATTGAGGGACCGTTTGAAAAGGATCTTTAAATTGAGTGAGATTTTTTTTGCCAGCACTTCTACAGGAGACTCATTTTATGCAGGAGACAATACATTTTGCAAATAGAGGCTGGATACAAACGTTCACCTGTTTATTCTAAATTTTCAAGAGCTGTCAAGGTCCTAGTTCATAAATTATTTTTTTTTAAATGATTTCATTATTGAGATGATCTGAAGGTGATATCACTTTACTTGCAGTGTTTGGTGGATGGACCGCCAGGTTCTTCTTTTGAACATTTGCTAACATTTGAGAAAATTATTTTGGATCGTCCACATTGCCCTTCATTCTTATTAGGCAAATTAATAAATTGCTGGACCCGGGATTAGATAAATGGACATCTTCACAGAATGATATCAGCCTTGCCTTGTCGAAATTCACCAAATTTTTGGTGGAGGTAGGCTGGATAGATAGTTGGAAACTAATTAACCTAGACCTTAGGTTCTATTATTGTTTTTCTAAGGCTTATGACTCTATGTCTCAAATACGGAAGATCTTCCTTTGCGCAATAAGTTGACTATACAATTGATTAAAAAAAGTCTCACATGGTTTAAGAGCATGTCTGGTTGATTATTAAAATTGATACTGGTATATGGCCCAGTTAACTATATTTGAGGATTAACTCAATCTGGTTGGATTTTCTGGAAGATAGATCCAATCTAGGGCCTACACTAGCGGTTATTCTAAAAATGAATTTACAATCAAATGAGATCTCAATTGTATGGGATACACTTACGCCATTTCTTCAGGGTTGTTGCTCAAGAAGATTAATAGATTTAAAAATAATTAAAAACTCACAATTTAGAAACTCTTTAGCGAAGTATCGACCTCTGAGAAAATCTATCTTGCAGCCTCGACAAAAGAGAATAAAAAAAAAAAGGGAAAATTTGCAAGGAAAATGAAACGAAAATTTGTATGAGAAAGCAGGAAACCAGCTGAAACTCAGAAACCAAGGTTATTTCTTAATTGAGGACACTTCAACACGTTGCTTGGCAAGACTGGTAAATGGGCAGTAAAGGAGTCCTCCGTTAACTGCAATTAGAACAATAACATTAAGGGCATGCCCAGACGTGGCGTATTTCTTCCGCAACTGTCCACATCAATGCCGCACAGAATCTGCGTTGCAGATTCTGTTGCGGCTCTGCCCAAAATGGGCATTAAATTGATGCGGACTAGCCGTTGCGTATTGAGGTGAAAGTACTTCCCTTCCCTCTATCAGTGCAGGATAGAGAGAAGGGACAGCACTTTCCCTAGTGAAAGTAAAAGAATTTCATACTTACCGGCCGTTGTCTTGGTGACGCGTCCCTCTTTCGGCATCCAGCCCGAACTCCCTGGTTGACGCGGCAGTCCATGTGACCGCTGCAGCCTGTGATAGGCTGCAGCCGTCACTTAGACTGAAACGTCATCCTGGGAAGCCGGACTGGAGGAAGAAGCAGGGAGTTCTCAGTAAGTATGAACTTCTATTTATTTTACAGGTTGATGTATATTGTGATCGGTAGTCACTGTCCAGGGTGCAGAAACAGTTACTGCCGATTGCTTAACTCTTTCAGCACCCTGGACAGTGACTATTTACTGACGTCGCTTAGCAACGCTCCCGTAATTACGGGTGCACACACGTAGTCACCCGTAATTATGGGTGCACACACGTAGTCACCCGTGATTATGGGAGCCCCATTGACTTCCTCAGTCTGGCTGTAGACCTAGAAATACATAGGTCCAGCCAGAATGAAGAAATGTCATGTTAGTAAAACCAATACGTTCCGCAGCACACATAACATCTACATAACATCTGCGGACTTCATTGCAGAATTTTTAATCTCCATTGAAGTCAATGGAGAAATTCTGCAATGAGTCCGCAACCAGTCCGCCACACGTCCGCAACAACCATTGTATGCTGCGGACACCAAATTCCGCACCGCAGCCTATGCTACGCAGCGGAATTGTCCGCAACGTGCAAACAAACCCTACTAAAAAGCTGTGGAAGGCAATGGAGAAACGGGTCTGCTGCGGAGTGTCTGCAGCGGAATTCCAGAGCAATTCCGCCACGTCTGGCCATGCCCTAAGGATAGTAAATGATTCTCAGCTGATTTTTCTATTTTTTTTTTAAATATAATTTTTCTTTAGAACCAGAACGCAGACATGTAAATAATGTTTACAACACATTCAGTACAAGACATATCATACAACAGTGTATTCCAGCTCCAAAGTAATTTTGTTTTTACTTGTAATCGGTCAAACACATGTAAATGAACAATTGCAATACAATTCCCAACACCCCCCCACACTCTAACCATCTCGGTGATCAATCTCCTAACTGCTCTGTAACATGCCCAGAGTGCCCTGAACACTCTGCAAATGATACCATGATGTATATTGAAATGTACGCATTAATACCCCAATCTCTGCCATAGAATAATGCTTTTCAATAAATGTACGCCAAGTTTTAAAAAACTGCTCTGTGGATTTTTCATTATGTCGTTCTAATTCCAATTTATCATACACCAATAATGTTTTGTGAGTAGTCAGTACCTCCGCGAGCTCCGGAACAGAAGCCTGCAACCAGTGACGTAAGATGCACTTTTTAATAACCAACAGAACAATATGAATCACCTTCTGAGCCAATAGAGGCAGCCCACCCACATCAAGATCAAAAGGTATATAGTGAAACAGCACCGCCTGCGGAACTGCGGGCAACATCACACCCCAAGTGTCTTCAATAAATTGTAAAGAAATGTTCCAAAAGTCCCTTATTTAGCCACATTCCATGTAACAGATCGGCTCTGTGTAAATCACATTTAGGACAGCTACGCAAATAGTGTGCTGGGGCGTCTCTATAAGAGAAATTAAAAGCATATGTTGCTCTATGCATAAGTAGAAAGTGCATCCCACGCCCCTGCTCATTCACCATTGCCTTTCTCACTTTCTCCCATTCCTCCAGAATTTTACTTGAAATTTCAGGGTCATCGAGCTCCACCTCCCAAGTCCTGAAACAAGAAGTGCTAAAAGAGTTGAGATAAGCATATCTAAGCTTGCCATATAGGCTTGCTAGAGTTCTTCCCATAGCGCTCTGCGGCACAGTCCCATCAAATGCTCCCCGTATCTCCAGTGCTGCAATATTGCGGACTTTGGTGTTACAAAACTCTGTCACCTGAACATATTGCAAATACTGGTTATTTCCCAAAATATATTTACTAGAAAATTCCTGCCATGAAAGCCACCTCCCCTCCTCAACATTCATGAGATGACACAGGACATTGATACCCTCAGATTTCCACTGAGAAAATAATTTATTTTGACATCCTTGCGGGAACAGTGTTTTATCCCACAACTGCCAAAATTTAGAAAGGCTATAAGGAAGGCCATATATCTTCCGTATCACCTTCCAAGTACCGATAGTATCTTTAAGCAGTATACTTGTTTTAACATTACTAGGAAGCTGAGCATAAGACAAGTGTAATAAGGCTGACAAAGGAACCGATCCCATCAGAGTCTGTTCCAACAGGACATTAGAATACAAATTGGTATTATGTAGCCAATCTCCTATGTGCCTACAGATTGCCGCAAGATTATAATAACGGACAAGTGGTAACTCTATACCACCTTCACACTTAGGCAGTGCCAATTTCTTATATGCAATCTGCGGTCTTTTCTTCTGCTACAAGAATTGTAAGAATGCAGACTGCAGTTTTTGACTATCTAAATGTTTTATCAGTAAAGGTATAGTATGCATGGGATAAAGAAGACAAGCAAAACGTATCATTTTTAAGAGAGCAGCTCTCCCGAACAAAGACAATAGCAGTGACGACCATCGATGTAACTCCTTATGAATTTTCTCAAACAGGGGTAAATAATTAAGCTTATACAATGAAGAGGGCAATTTACCTATTTTAATCCCTAGATATGTTATATGAGATCTGGCTATATCTACTGTCATATGTAATGGTGGTCTCATCCTTGAATCCGTCAAATAGAGTAGTCGACTCTTTAGCCCATTAATTTTATAGCCTGAGAATGTTCCAAAATAATGTAGCTTCTCCAGTACTCTCCCCAAATGATCCCCAGGTGAATTAAAAAATAACAAAAGATCATAAGCAAAGCAAGTCAATTTGATTTCCTGACTACCTACCAGTATACCATCATAATCATTGGAGGACAGAAAATGTCTTGCCAATGGTTCCAATGCCAAGCCGAATAACAGTGGGGAAAGGGGACAACCTTGCCTCGTTCCTTTCTTTAAGTGAATCGAAGCTAATAAGAAACCCGTGGTAAACACCCTGGCTTGTGGGTCTAAATATAGCGCCTCTAAATAATTCCGAAACAATCCTTGAATCCCAAAACTATCTAAAACTAAACCCAACCAATCCCAGTGCACATTATCAAAAGCCTTTTTGGCGTCTAGTGTTAAAAGTGCTGGTGAATCATGTCCCACAATGTTAGTAGACTTTAATGCATCTTGTACCGCAAGAACTGTACGTATATTTTTGACCGCTGATCTTCCTTTAATAAAACCCACTTGGTGTGGCCCAATCAGATCAGGGAGGAACTGAGCTAGCCTATCGGGCAATATTTTTGATAATACTTTAACATCCCGATTAATCAAAGATATTGGGCGATATGATCCTGGGTCAGTCGGAACTTTTCCTTCTTTATACAGAACTTTAATATATGCTACATTGCCCGATTTCAGGAATTCCTTATTTAGTAACATATCAGTTAATTTTTAATGAGTTTGTAGATTTCTATAAAGGCCTTTATATTTCAGAATGTAATAATACTGTTGAGGGAAATCTTATATTTGTGGATAAAAAATCCTTACCTATATTATCAATATCAAAAGTGGTGTTTTTAGAGGCCCCAATTTAAATAAAAGAAGTTATAAGTCCTGGGGACCAGATGGTCTTCCTATTGAGATAATATTAAAGTTTGGCTGTGTTTTGTTCCCTATGTTATTACTAATGTGTAAAGTAAAATTTTTAACCCCTTCCCGCTGCAGCCACTTTTGACCTTCCTGACAGAGCCTTATTTTTCAAATCTGACGTGTGTCACTTTATGTGGTAATAACTTTGGAATTCTTTTACCAAACCAAGCAATTCTTAGACTGCTTTCTGCTGACATATTGTCCTTTATGTCAGGCGTAAAATTTGGTTGATACATTCATCCATTATCTGTGAAAAACACCAAAACACCAAAACTTTTAAAAAAATAGGCAAAAATTAGCATTTTTTCTAAATTTAAATGTATCTGCTTGTAAGCAGTTATACCACACAAAATAATTGCTAATTAAAATTTCCCATATGTCTACTTTATGTTGGCATAGTTTTTTAATCATCTTTTAATTTTTTTTAGGATGTAACAAGGCTTCTAACTTTTATTTTTCCGTTGATTGAGCGGCATGACGGCTTATTTTTTGCAGGACGAGCTGTCGTTTTTATTGTTTTTTTTAAAACTTTTAATATACATATTTTTTTATATATGAAAAAAACATTATTTTACTTTATTTAACTCTTCTACTAGTCCCCTTAGGGGACTTGAAGCAGCAATCAGGTCCCCAGGCTGCCATGACAACCAACTTCATGGGTGGGTTGTAACGTTACAGCCGACACGCTCTATCAGTGTCGCACTAAATAATGATGTCCTTTGTTTTCCCCATTTTGGTACACACTGCACCTTTGCAGCTACGCGCTGTAGTTTTTATTGGTACAATTTGGGGATACATGCGACTTTTCGATAACTTTTTATCCTATTTTTTTGGAGGCAATGTGACGAAAAAACAGTATTATTGGCATAGTTTCTTTTTATAGAGAGTTCACCGGGTGTTATAAATAACATGTTAACTTTATTCTGCGGGTCAGTACGATTCCGGCGATACCAAATTTATAGAGTTTTTTTTATGTTTTAACCGCTTGAAATGTGCAATGAAATTAGTTTTTTGTAAAAAGAATGTATGTTTTCTGTCGCCATGTTCTGAGAACCATAACTTTAATATTTTGTTGACAGAGCTGTTTGAGGGCTTGTTTTTTTTTTGCAAGACGAGCTATAGTTGTTTTGGATACATGTGACTTTTTGATCACTTTTTTTCCAATTTATGGCCCAGTTCACACTGATTTTTGTGACAAGTTTTTTTACGCGGAAACCGCATCGGAAAACATGCCACAAAACGGCCGAAAATGCTTCCCATTGAAATCATTGAAATCCTATTGAAATTGGTAAAAAAAACGCTCACGGGAAAAAGAAGCGACATGCCCTATCTTTGGGCATTTACACCTCTGCCTCCCATTGACATCAATGGGAGTCAGAGAAAGCGTATTTCACTGCGTTTTTGCCCGTGGCGCTCAATGGGCGCGAGCGAAAAACGCTGCAAAAAACACGGCAAACGGCGTGCAGGCAGATCAAAATCTGCCTCAAAATTCCAAACGGAATTTTGAGGCAGAATTTTCTGCCTGCAAAAAACTCTGTATGGAAGGCAAGGTGACCAAAAACAGCTGGCTTTTTTGATTTTCACAGCGTTCACAGCGCCGGATAAACATCATAATATTGTTTACATTCAGGCTGTTACGGACGCTGCAATACCAATTATGTATAGTTTTTGTTTGTTTGTTTTTCAATTTTTTTTTATTTTATTACTTTAAATTTTTATTTTTTATATTTTAACAACATTATTTGGCACTTGTTTTTTTAGGGGAATTGAAGCTCCAACTGTTCCATCTCTATCCTAATACATTGCGCTAACTATGTAGTGCAATGATTTAGAACTGTCAGTCTTTCACTGACAACAAGCCCAATAGACTCCGCCTCTGGGTGGGGCCTAGTGGGCTACCATATTTGCCAGATCAGGAGGCCATTGTTAGGCCTCTGGTTGCCATAGCAGCCATCGGCATCCCCACTATCACGTTGTGGGTATGCCGATCCGCTACAAACCCCTTAGATGCCGCTGTCGCTTTTGACCACGGCATCTAAGGAGTTAATAGCAGGGGTCGGAGCTAGCTCCGGTCCCTGCCGTTACAGCACTGTCATCCGCAGCTGATGGCACTGGCTCAGCTTCTGAGCCCGTGCCATCTACTTGTCGTAAGTATGCGACATAATGCGGGAAGCACTAGCTTTCTGTCACGTATACTTGTGACAAATGTAGTAGGGTTAAAGGGAAGATTGCTAGAGAGTTGAAAAGCGGCATTAGCTACATTAATTCTGGAAAAAAACATTTTAGACCCAGGATCTTATTGGCCGATATAACTGCTTAATGCAGGGATTAGCAGGGATTCTGGCTAGTAGGCTTTCTATGATTTATACCTCTTTTGTCTATCCAGACCAAACAGAATTTATGCCTGTTAAGACTACAGCAGAAAATATAAGGAGAGTGTTTCTGAATTTACAATGTACTCCTGATGAAATCAGGCATTTGATTACATTGAGTGGAACTACAGAACATCCTGTCTTTCCTTAATAAATCTGTTGTTGTTAAACATTTTAAAGGAGATTTATTATTAAGACGGACGTTTCTGGCGTAAATTATAGTAAATTTGTTGGACCGCGAAAGGTCAAATTGTAACCCTTAGTTTAAAAAACTTTATTGAATTTTTATAAAGAAAAAATAAGTAGCACTATCACACAGAAACTCCATGCAGGTGGAATGCAATAGAGTAATCTTTCAGAATGTCCTTGAAAAGTGAGAACTAATACAATACAAATGAATCAAACCATTGAAACCAAGTGGATGATCACAAATAAATAGCCATACATAAATGATCACAAAAAATATAGAGCAGTTAAGCACATATGTAAGAGAGGCCCCTCATGACCCTACTAAATGTTATAAGTCTGGGTAGTTGTTCTGATTTATCCAGGGTTTCCAGGTGATCAAGAATTGATCAATATTATCAGTTCGGAGAGCAGATATTTTTTCGTAAACCATAATTTTACTAATTCTCTCCTTTACTAAGTCAAGTGATTAACATTGGGATTTACAACTTGCTGCAATCTGTATCCTAGCTGCCATACATATAAACAGGAAAAGATTGTGCTGCTGGTTATTCAAGCCAGGGGACTTATCCCCCAATAGTAAAATAGATGGGGATTTCGGGAAAAATTTACCAACGATAAAATTAATAAGGTTGCAGACTTTTGATTAGAAAGTGACAAGACGATCCAGAACGACCAATAAATATGGAGATGCGAACCTGGCAACCTCAGAAACAGACCGGAGAAGAAGATGGATAGGTCCGATGGATTTGTGAGGGAACCAGGTAAGTACGGTGAAGGGCTTTTATAGAAGTCTCAGCTAAACTAAGTTGAGCAAGAATGCTGCTTTTGAGGGAGGAACAAGGTCACCCCTAAATTTTGTTCCCAGCGGAGAATAAATTAAAGTTTAGTATCTTGGGGAGGAGCATTAAATATATAGACTATTAGAGGGATATAATCATTCGTTGAAAAGGACTGTTCTCGCATATCAGTCTGAATTGAGTCCAGTTGGGGATCTCCAACCCTGAGGTAGCAATGAGGTGAGTAATTGTAATGTTTTAGACTTATGGTAACTTTACACAGGGGGTGGATCAAACGCCATGAAATTGCTAATTTTGCATTCATTTAGAGGAAGGGGTGAATTTACTGAGTATAGTCAAATTCTGCCTACTTCACTAAATAAAAGACTAGGAAATAAACCAGAATAAAGCAGGGTTTTTAAAATTGGGGTTAGGGGAGAAGGGTTTCTCTGTCATTTAAATTTGAATTGAATGCTCCACTAGAAAATGAGCGAGTGGTGGCTAACAGGTCAGAGGGATTGTAAATTTGATGGGAGGGGCAAATTATTTCACATCAGAGCTGCAAGGGAGTTGTATGGTAAAAACTTTGTTTTCAATCTGAACCCAAAGTGGAGCCTGTGTCAGGAAGCTGACCACCGTTAATTGAGCAATTTGAGCAGTTTTAAAATATCTGCGTAAATGAGGTACTGAGAGACCTCCCAGATGCTTATGGTAATACATCATTTTTTAGTACCAAATAAATCTGTTAAATTAGGATTGAAAATTAATTACAGTGGATATAAAACTTCTACACACCCCTGTTAAAATGCCAGGTTTTTGTCATGTTACAAAATCAGTCCAAGTTGAATAATTTAAGAACTTTTTCCACCTTTAATGTGACCCATAATCTGTACAATTCCATTGAAAAACAAACTGAAATCATTTAAAGGGGAAAAATAAAAGTGACAAAACTACAATAATGTGGTTGCATAAGTGTGAACACCCTCTTATAATTGGGGATGTGGTTGTGTTCAGAATTAGCCAATCAAAACTCATGATAAATAGTAGTCAGTACACAGCTGCCATTATTTAAAGTGATTCTAAATAACCCCATATAAAGTTCAGCTGTTCTATTAGGATTTTCCTGAAATTTTTTTTTGTTGAATTTAACAGCCATGGTCCGTAAAGAGCTTACAACACATCAAAGGGATCGGATTATTGAAAGGCATCACTCAGGAGAAGGGTACCAAAGAATTTCCAAGGCATTAGATATCCCTTAGAACATAGTGAAGACTGTCATCAAAAAGTGTATTACATTTGGCACAACAGTAACATTACCAAGAGCTAGACGTCCCTCAAAACTTGATGAAAGGACAAGGCTTAAATTGGTCCGGGAGGCTGCCAAGAGGCCTACAGCAACATTAAGGGCATGGTCACTGTCCGCATCATTCCACACATAATCTGCGTTGCAGATTCCGTTGCGCCTTTGCCTAAAATGTGAAGTAAATTGCTGCGGATTAGTCATTGCGGATTCAGGTGAAGAGTTCATCCTGCTCTCTTTTAAAACATTACATCTCAGTCTGGCTATAGACCTCGAAACACATAGGTCCAGCCAGAATGAAGAAATATCCTGTTCGTAAAACCAATCCGCAGCGCAACACACATAACATCTGCGGATTTCATTGCGTCATTTTGCAACTCCATTGAAGTCAATGGAGAAATTCCACCACAAGTACGCATCAAGTCCGCAACAGCCAGTGTATGCTGCGGACACCAAATTCCGCACCGCAGGCTATGGTCCGCAGTGGAGTTGTCCGCAACATCTGCACGAAGATAACTAAAAAGGTGTGGAAACCAATGGACAGACTGTCTGCTGCGGATTTCCAGTGCAGACTGTCCGCAGCGGAATTCCACAGCAATTCCGCCACGTGTGAACATGCCCCAAAGGAGCTGCAGGACATTCTGGCAGGCACTGGTTGTGTAATACATGTGATAACAGTCTCCCGTAGTTCTTCATATGTCTGGGCTGTGGGGTAGGCTGGCAAGACGGAAGCCTTTTATAACAAAGAAAAACATCCAAGCCCAACTATGTTTTGCAAAGACCTACATCGAGTCTGCCAAAAGCATGTGGGAAAACGTGCTATGATCTGACGAGACCAAGGTTGAACTTTTTGTCCACAGCCCAGACCTGAATCCCATTGAAAATCTTTGGGGTGACCTGAAGAGGGCTGTACACAGGATATGCCCTCGCAATCTGATAGATTTGGAGTGCTTTTGCAAGGAAAAGTGGGCAACAGTTGCAAAGTAAAGATGTGCCATGCTGATAGACTTCCATCCAAAAAGACTGAATGTTGTCATAAAGTCAAAGGGTAATTCAACAAAGTATTAGTTTAAGGGTGCGCATATTTATGCAACCACATTATTTTTGTTCTTTGTTTTTATTTTTCCACCCTAAAAGATTTCATTTTGTTTTTCAATGGAATTGTACAGATTACAGGTGATATTAAAGGTGGAAAAAGTCTGAAAGGATTCATCTTGAAATAATTTTGCAACATGACAAAAATCTAACATTTTAACAGGGGTGTGTAGACTTTTCCACTGTATGTCAGTTTTGAGTAAAGAAATGGGAACACAGTGAAAGAGTGAAGATCTTTAGCTATTTTTTGCAGCAAGGGTGATAATTATGTCCTCATAAGGACTCTATAGTAGGGGTAAATTTTTCTCCCAAATACAGAATAGCGTAAGCGCGAAGCTATAAGTTTAAATTAAGTTATATCAGGTTTGCTTCATGTAGAGGTATATTGCAAGGTAGAAATTCTGACTTATAATAAAATTTTAGTCCTTTCATCGTCGCAAATGTTTGCAATAATGAGATCATACTGGGGAGACATAGCAATGGCTTTGTCAGGGTGAGCAGCAAATTGTCTGCAAAGAGCTTACGTTTATATTCCCTGGGACCTATGGATAAAACTGATGTATTGGGATGAGATCTGATATAATTAGCTAGGGGTTTTATCGCAATGGCAAATATCTCCGGAGAAAGGGGGCATCCTTGCCTCGTGCCTCGTTGAATATAGATAGAATCTTTATATGTAAAAGGTAACCTTAGAGTAGCTCAGGGATTAGAGAATAATATTTATAAAGCAGAAACAAAGGACCTGCAAACACCATGACACTCATAAGCTCAAACAGGTAATCCTGTAATAGACTATCAAAAGCCTTTTCAATATCCAAAGCTAAAACCACTAGAAGGCAAATTGGGACTTGCATTTGCAACTTTTTAAATTCCCCTCTATGTGTCTAGCATCTGGATGCTATATGAAAATGCTAGGGCTTAGATTAGCGTTAATAGTTTGGCTTCCCCCAGTTTCAATTTGTATAGAGGTACCCAATAAAGGTGTCCTTTATGACCCTTTATTTTTGCGTTGATTATGGAACCTTTTGCTACAAATATAAGGAAAGGGACCTGATATAAAAGGTTTTCAGTATGGGAAGATGGAAAAAATTCCTACGCTATGCTGATGACATATTATTGCTGCTGATAGAGGCAAATACAGTATAGCGGAATAGCATTTTCTAGAGTAACTAGCTTTTATACCCGGCGTTGCTCAGGAGGTTGACTTACGGTATAGATAGAGTAAAAGCTCACTATTTAAATACCCAATTATGTGTTGTAAGGCCCCATGCAAACGACCATAGAATTCGTCCGTAATTACAGACCCATTCACTTCTATTGCCCATAGACACCTTCCTGTATATTTACAGGAAGGTGTCCGTGCCATAGAAAGGCTCCGCAAAAGATAGGACATGTCTATAGGACTTTATATGGGAGCACGACCCGCATAATAATTAGAGAGTATTAAAAGTTAACTTACCTGCTTCTTCCTCCTGTATGGCCTCCCGGGATGACGTTTCATTCCATGTGACCGCTGCAGCCAACCACAGGCCAATCACAGGTTGCAGAGGTCATATGGACTGCCGCGTCATCCAGGGAGGTCGGACTGGATGTCAAGAGGGACGCGTCACCAAGACAGCGGTACGTATGAACTTCATTTACGTTCAATCGCTGCGGAAACTCTGCCCGAAAGTGCTGCCCCTTCTCTCTTTCCAGCACTGATAGAGAGAAGGGGCTGCCGATTAGTGCAGAGAAAACGGGTCCGTAAGTACGGGTGGAATACTGATGACACCGGACCCAATGTTATTGGAAGCACTATTAAATATCCTTAACACTATGCTCACATGATCAAAAAAATGTATTCCCTTTAGGAAATAAAAGTCCTAAGCCAGTTCTACTAGACTAAACTACGAAGTGGTGGGTGAGGGGCGGGGACTTATGATTCATGCCCATTTGGCATCATTTTTCCTCGCTCCTCATCTTTACCATTAGTCCCTCAATCGCTCATTGCTTCGCCATGCATTTTAGTCCCTCAATTATACGAGACAGGACAACTGTCCTGCCTCTGTGTAAACCCGCTGTGGCCAACATCGCACTGCTGCTGTGTTAGGCAATTCAGTGAGGAATGATGTACCTTGCAGCCAATTATGGGCTGCCAGATCATCAATAGGGGGCAGAGCCTGTCAGTGCAATCCGTCACCTGGGGAACGCGTGTCCAATCAAAAATCGCTATTCCCTGATTTTAAACCAATGAAAAATCGGGCTTCAAACAAACTTTCGAATATATATATAAGATAAATATTGTTGATGTGTTTGATACATTTTCTGGGAAAAAAACGAATTGGAGTAAATCGACTGCTCCCTATTGACAAAGATTTGAGAAAACCAATATGCAGGGTGTTAAAAGAAGTAATGGCCAAAACATTTTAAGTATTAAGGTGTAATAATTTCCAATAATATCCTAGATTATGTTAAATTAAAGGTGGATTTTTTTAATATAGTTTACCAGTTTGAATCCCTAAAGAGGTTTTCCTAACATTCAATTATTAGACAACTTGTAGGGCCAGTTTGTATATGCTTAAAATTCCTATTAGCTAATGCAGTCTTGCTCTACCTGATTTTTTATTTATACTATTATGTCAGCTGCGCCATTTATTTGGGTGTAGGGTAGAATTATTTAGGTATTACTTTTTGCAGTGTAATTGTTCGTTTTACTCACCATATAATATATTTATGATATTAGAAGCAAAGGTATTAACGGAAGGTAAAGCATGGAATCTTTATACATGAGTTATGTTGCAACAGATTTGGGAGAAAATTAGAACACAATTAAAATAATGGTTATCTATCTTTTTGGGGAAATAAATGGCTTGAATTAGAAAACGATGCGCGTTTTTGGTGCAAATACAGAATTATTTCTATTTTACAAGCTATGAAAGGGAATGTAATACATTTTGTGAAATTGCAAATTACATTTTCTGTAAGTGAAATATTATATTATTACTATTTAAAGAAGAAAGATCTGCTTTATGGAGACATTGACTTTAATGAATAATGGAAAAAAAAAAAGCCAAATTACGATTCAAATAAACTAGTATTAGGCTGGATATCCACGTATTGGAAATGCTGCAGATTTTCAGTTCACAGTCCCAGCCATGTGAACTAGATTTGAAATCTCATCCACAAGCTACAGAACATTTTCTGGACACAAATTCTGCGGATTTTCAAATACGCAACCTGCTCATTCTGTTCTAAATGTTCACTGCCAATTTCACTCATTTCATTGTAGAAGGGGTGAAATCTGCAGCAAAATCTACATAAAAATCCACGTAAATTGTACGTGTAAAAAACAAACAAATTTGCTTTACACTCGCTATCGTGAGTGGGTAGAGCTCAGCAGAAGGGGCAGGCCACCATGGACCTACGCATTTACTATAATTTATGCCAGAAACTAGCAGAAATAGGCTCTAGCACCTGGCTGCCATATATTTTGCTCAGTGGCAAAAGACAGCTGAAGATACAACAATGTTATTAATAGTACATTAAAGTAAAAAAAAAATCAAAATGAAATATCCCCCTATGAGATTAAAAAAAAAGGAAAATAATGTTACATTTTTAAAAAAAGCAGTTCTCCCATTAGGTGGGGATCTCAGAGGTGGGGTTCCTATCTATCAGACATTTGTGGCCTATCCTGTGTGTTATGCCATATATATGTCTATGGTGGAAAAACCTCTTAAAATGTAATTCAATCATGGCATACCCATCTAATATAAATGTCACATTGAAATGATATTTTATTATAGACCAGTATCTGTTGCAGTATAGCTTATTTGAATTATTAAATAATTGTAATTGCATAATAATGCAGTAATGTATTTCAAAGAAAAATTCAGTATTGACACAATAATGAAAGTTAATAAACACACAGATAATTCAATGTTTACAGTTTGTATTACAATGTACAATTTAATTAGAAGATAAATAAAATTAAGACAATCATGCTAATTATTTATAAATACAGTAAACAAAATTATTTGTGAAAAATATTAACTGAAAAATTTAAAATTCCAAGTATCGTAATTGTGTCTGTTTGTTTATTTCATACATATACATGCATTAAGTTGTATTGTACTTTTATAATATACCAATGATTAAAACAACTCATTTTGTTATGCTGAACAAATTAGTTTGCATAGGCAAAAAACAGCCATACAGTCTTTAATAAATGTAATTTTGTTTAAACTTACGCTAATTTTATTTTACATTATATAATTTTATTAATAAAAAGTCAAAGCAGGGAGGTTGTTATATGTTAAATATCACATGCGTAATTGGTAGGCTGGAATCACACATGCGGTTTTTTATGAAGTTTTTTTTTTAGCCAAACACAGGAGTGGATACAAAAGAAGACCTACGTATAAGTCTTTCCTTTAGACTTCCCTTTGGCCGTTTAACGCCTCTGTTATTCTATCAGCTCACCTGTGACGCGATCGATGGGTGCTGATGGTTGGTCATGGCAGCATGCCTCTCAATAAATTTGTTGCATCTTACTCCTGCATGTGTCAGATTAAATATCCGACAAAACCACAGGGTGAAAGCCAAATGTTTTAGAGTAAAAATTAATATCTTTATTTGAAATTCATAAAACACAGTTTAAAATGTATATTTTAGTCTACAATGAAACAGAAACAATAGCCCATTTCAGTTCAGAGAAATCCAGTATTCCTAACAATGGAACCAATCTAAACTGCCAATCAATTTATACACATATAAGAATCCCACATATACATATAACTAGCAAAAATCAAGAGGTGCAGATCCAAAGTGCAAGTGCAAATAAATACCAATTCATGTATATATAAATATATATATATATATATATATATATATATATATATATATATATATAGAAGAAGAAACTTTGCAGCACTCCAACATGAAAAAGGTGGTGCTTTATTCAATCCAAAGCAACAGCAACGTTTCAATCCTACAATAGGATCTTTATCAAGCCTAGTGACACATCTACTCAACAAACTTATATATGGTTGAGACTATTTTACATAATTGGCCTCATTATAATACAATAAAGTGCAAAGTGTATGAAAACGTACATAATACATGGTGTACGGTATCATCATAAAAATAAACATGATACAGAAAATACAGAAGTGTATATGTGACATCGTGAGTAACAATATACAATATCATAAACATTAAAAACAACTGATTACATCATAATCATTTATGCAGCAGTGGTGTAAAATCTATCGTCATATCGTCACTCACCAATCAGAACTTCAGCTTTAACTAGTCAGTCGTTGATATATGTATTCATAGGAATGTATTGCAGCAATCAGCTGCAGCCCTCGTGGTAATTAAAGTTTGACACATCAGTGTAATCCCACGAGGCGGAAGTGTATCATCATTCAGCAGCAGAGAGCATCGATCGCATCCATATGATGTAATGCGTGTCAATGCGTTCCACTGAACTGACCCGTGTGTAACGGCATCATAGGTTGCTAAGCAACTGTTGCAACTCTGTTACAGATACCTATTGACAAGGCTATGTCGGTCAAGAAGTCTATAATGGCAAAAAAATGCAAGTGTATTAGTCAATGCTCCTCATGGTAAGTGATGGAGATATTAAGGATATCTAAAGGTAACTTTATATCGGCTTTTTAAAGACGATCCACACGTGGGTGCAAAGATCTCTGTTCACAATCAAGTATCCAGAACGATCTTGTTCCCGGAGTTATGGGACCACATAGCTACGTCTTCACGTGTCTAGGATGTCCCATCACCCTCATCCGTGTAACGGACCCAGATTGTCACATCAGTGACATAGTATCTCATAAAGCATAAATCATGAAAAATATATATGAGAGTCCTTCTCACTTTTCTTACAAAGGCTTATAATATCTCTATATCACTTAAAGACCAAATAGGAGACTAGAAAAAATTCAACAAATAATAAAAATATTTTATTGATATAATAAGACTCAATGAATTAAACACAGCCCCGTCAGATATCCATAACACAGTAATTTTACTATTTGAAAAAAATCAAAGAAGTTCCGAAATTCTGTTGGGAGTGGTATTCCAATCTAAAAAAATACAAAAATAAAATTTTTAGTATTTATCAAACATTGACAGTAAATAAGAAATATAGATATTGATGTTAATGTGTCAATGATCATCATACCGAAGAGGACATCAAAGAACCCAAGGAAAAAGAACATGAGGACATCATAAGGCTATCCTATCTACAACAAATTCTACATTAAGCCCACATGGTTTTAATGTGTTCAATAAAAATATCCACCTCAATTCTTTTTTGTGTAAAGCCAGATGGCGATCACCGCCAAATTGTAATGGAGGACTATGGTCCAGAATCATGAATGTTAGATCCCTTTCATTGTGACCATATTCCGAAAAATGTTTAGCCACAGGTAAGTCGAGCTTCTTTTTGCGTATAGAGAAACGATGATTGTTTAGACGAGTTTTAAAGGCACAGGTGGTCTCACCCACATATAGGAGACCACAGGGACACCATAGCACATATATGACCCAGTCCGAGTCACAGGTGAAATTATGTTTAATTTTAAACTGTTGTCCAGTCACTGGATGTCTAAAGAATTCACCTTTGCACATCAAGGCACAATTGACACATCTATAGCATGGGATATTGCCCGGTTTTAGGGGTTTAAAGATAGGTTGTGCCGCTTTCTTATGTTCTGGCATTCTGGTTTTCACCAGTCTATCTCGAAGATTTTGTGAGCGTCTATAAGACATGAGTGGACCATTATTCAATTCATCAATGTGTCCAAAGCTATTGCTGATTATTGGCCAATGTCTATTCATAATCCTGGAAATATCTCCACTTTTGTCATTATAAGTTGAGATGAATGGAATACGTTTCCGTTTTCCATATACTAACGGTTTTTTAGACTGTAGCAAACTGTCCCTCGCTATATTATCAATCTTCTTCCTATGTGTCCACAGTAATGATTTAGGGTAACCTCTTTGTAGAAAGTTACCAACCATAGTGTCTAAAGATATATCAAGATCCTCCTGTCTGTCAGTATTGCGTTTGGCCCTAATCATTTGGCTGTATGGCAAGGACCTTACCATACTTCTCGGGTGACAACTATCAAATCGTAGCAAAGTGTTCCTATCGGTCTCTTTAGTGTACATTTTAGTTCTAATTGTATTGTTAACAATCGATACAGTAACATCCAAGAATTGGATGTTGTCCATAGAGTGTGTCATAGTGAATTGAATATCCTCATCTAAGGAATTAAGAAACTGGTGAAAATCAGTTAATGTAGTGGCAGTGTCAGTCCAAATGAGGAAGATGTCATCTATGTATCGCCACCACCTCAAAACATGTGAGAAGTGGTGGGATACATAGACCGACATCTCCTAAATGTTGTCCATGAAAATGTTGGCATACGTGGGAGCCAAATTGGATCCCATGGCCGTTCCTTTCAATTGAATGTAATAACTATCCTTAAATAAAAAATAGTTAGATGTCAAAATAAGTTCTACTAATGACATAATAAACTCACATGTAGTATTGTCATAGTCTGCAGTCATCAATTTACGTCGTACAGCATCAAGCCCCTTGTTATGATCAATGGAGGTATAAAGAGATGTAACATCAAAGGAGACCAAAATAGACCCCTCTGGTAATTTTATAGATTTTAATTTTTGTAAAAAATCAGTAGTGTCCCTGATATAAGATTTGGAGTTAATCGCAAAATTTCTCAGCACTTTATCCACAAAGATAGAGATATTACTCATTAATGAACCCCAAGAGGACTCTGCCCAAACAACAGTGGTAAATATCTCCCAGCATCAGTTGTCTCATACACAATTACAATTACTATCAAAGGGACTGTCATTTTGCCCTAATCAACATATTGATTTGTTTCAATTAGAGCTGGATATATATAGTTTTGTTAGAGCTATTAAATTGAAGGTATGGTTTGAGACACAACCGATTAATGCAGTAGTTCATGATACTCTTCCGAAACTATCACTTAAAAAATTGGGATTATTCAATAAGAGTTTGTTCCAACCTCCTATAACATCACATGCGATAGAAACCTTTAGAGAACTTGTACAGAAAGACATTGCTTTACTTAGGACCCAAACATGTGAATTGGGCATTAAACAGCCTAATATGACTACTCTTGACATGTTGGCATAAGATGAGTTGATCCATAACCACGATCTCATTATAAAACCTGCTGACAAAGGTGGAGCAATCGTGGTTATGGATTCAGATATGTACATGAGAGAATGCTATAGACAACTAGCAGATACCAATGTATATAGAGTACTAAAAAATGATCCTAGACAGGATATTACAAAGAGGATTACTTCACTTATTAAGACAGCATTGGAGGAAGGCATAATTGATCAAATGCTGTATAAATTCCTCATTATTGAATTTCCTGTCACTGCTTGCCTGTATTTACTGCCAAAAATCCACAAAGATTTAATGAACCCTCCAGGTCGCCCAATTGTATCTGGCCGGGGTTCATTAATGAGTAATATCTCTATCTTTGTGGATAAAGTGCTGAGAAATTTTGCGATTAACTCCAAATCTTATATCAGGGACACTACTGATTTTTTACAAAAATTAAAATCTATAAAATTACCAGAGGGGTCTATTTTGGTCTCCTTTGATGTTACATCTCTTTATACCTCCATTGATCATAACAAGGGGCTTGATGCTGTACGACGTAAATTGATGACTGCAGACTATGACAATACTACATGTGAGTTTATTATGTCATTAGTAGAACTTATTTTGACATCTAACTATTTTTTATTTAAGGATAGTTATTACATTCAATTGAAAGGAACGGCCATGGGATCCAATATGGCTCCCACGTATGCCAACATTTTAATGGACAACATTGAGGAGATGTCGGTCTATGTATCCCACCACTTCTCACATGTTTTGAGGTGGTGGCGATACATAGATGACATCTTCCTCATTTGGACTGACACTGCCACTACATTAACTGATTTTCACCAGTTTCTTAATTCCTTAGATGAGGATATTCAATTCACTATGACACACTCTATGGACAACATCCAATTCTTGGATGTTACTGTATCGATTGTTAACAATACAATTAGAACTAAAATGTACACTAAAGAGACCGATAGGAACACTTTGCTACGATTTGATAGTTGTCACCCGAGAAGTATGGTAAGGTCCTTGCCATACAGCCAAATGATTAGGGCCAAACGCAATACTGACAGACAGGAGAATCTTGATATATCTTTAGACACTATGGTTGGTAACTTTCTACAAAGAGGTTACCCTAAATCATTACTGTGGACACATAGGAAGAAGATTGATAATATAGCGAGGGACAGTTTGCTACAGTCTAAAAAACCGTTAGTATATGGAAAACGGAAACGTATTCCATTCATCTCAACTTATAATGACAAAAGTGGAGATATTTCCAGGATTATGAATAGACACTGGCCAATAATCAGCAATAGCTTTGGACACATTGATGAATTGAATAATGGTCCACTCATGTCTTATAGACGCTCACAAAATCTTCGAGATAGACTGGTGAAAACCAGAATGCCAGAACATAAGAAAGCGGCACAACCTATCTTTAAACCCCTAAAACCGGGCAATATCCCATGCTATAGATGTGTCAATTGTGCCTTGATGTGCAAAGGTGAATTCTTTAGACATCCAGTGACTGGACAACAGTTTAAAATTAAACATAATTTCACCTGTGACTCGGACTGGGTCATATATGTGCTATGGTGTCCCTGTGGTCTCCTATATGTGGGTGAGACCACCTGTGCCTTTAAAACTCGTCTAAACAATCATCGTTTCTCTATACGCAAAAAGAAGCTCGACTTACCTGTGGCTAAACATTTTTCGGAATATGGTCAAAAATGAAAGGGATCTAACATTCATGATTCTGGACCATATTCCTCCATTACAATTTGGCGGTGATCGCCATCTGGCTTTACACAAAAAAGAATTGAGGTGGATATTTTTATTGAACACACTAAAACCATGTGGGCTTAATGTAGAATTTGTTGTAGATAGGATAGCCTTATGATGTCCTCATGTTCTTTTTCCTTGGGTTCTTTGATGTCCTCTTCGGTATGATGATCGTTGACACATTAACATCAATATCTATATTTCTTATTTACTGTCAATGTTTGATAAATACTAAAAATTTTATTTTTTGTATTTTTTTAGATTGGAATACCACTCCCAACAGAATTTCGGAACTTCTTTGATTTTTTTCAAATAGTAAAATTACTGTGTTATGGATATCTGACGGGGCTGTGTTTAATTCATTGAGTCTTATTATATCAATAAAATATTTTTATTATTTGTTGAATTTTTTCTAGTCTCCTATTTGGTCTTTAAGTGATATAGAGATATTATAAGCCTTTGTAAGAAAAGTGAGAAGGACTCTCATATATATTTTTCATGATTTATGCTTTATGAGATACTATGTCACTGATGTGACAATCTGGGTCCGTTACACGGATGAGGGTGATGGGACATCCTAGACACGTGAAGACGTAGCTATGTGGTCCCATAACTCCGGGAACAAGATCGTTCTGGATACTTGATTGTGAACAGAGATCTTTGTACCCACGTGTGGATCGTCTTTAAAAAGCCGATATAAAGTTACCTTTAGATATCCTTAATATCTCCATCACTTACCATGAGGAGCATTGACTAATACACTTGCATTTTTTTGCCATTATAGACTTCTTGACCGACATAGCCTTGTCAATAGGTATCTGTAACAGAGTTGCAACAGTTGCTTAGCAACCTATGATGCCGTTACACACGGGTCAGTTCAGTGGAACGCATTGACACGCATTACATCATATGGATGCGATCGATGCTCTCTGCTGCTGAATGATGATACACTTCCGCCTCGTGGGATTACACTGATGTGTCAAACTTGAATTACCACGAGGGCTGCAGCTGATTGCTGCAATACATTCCTATGAATACATATATCAACGACTGACTAGTTAAATCTGAAGTTCTGATTGGTGAGTGACGATATGACGATAGATTTTACACCACTGCTGCATAAATGATTATGATGTAATCAGTTGTTTTTAATGTTTATGATATTGTATATTGTTACTCACGATGTCACATATACACTTCTGTATTTTCTGTATCATGTTTATTTTTATGATGATACCGTACACCATGTATTATGTACGTTTTCATACACTTTGCACTTTATTGTATTATAATGAGGCCAATTATGTAAAATAGTCTCAACCATATATAAGTTTGTTGAGTAGATGTGTCACTAGGCTTGATAAAGATCCTATTGTAGGATTGAAACGTTGCTGTTGCTTTGGATTGAATAAAGCACCACCTTTTTCATGTTGGAGTGCTGCAAAGTTTCTTCTTCTATATATTATAATACGTCCGAGGATCGGGACGTTTTGCTGGGCACCTGGTCGATTATTCTTGTGTGAGTGCTGCTGCCTTCTTGTTTGCTATATATATATATATATATATATACACACACACACCTACTAGTCATATTGATAGAGCAGGACGAATGGCAGCGCAGCGGGGATGTTAAAAATATATAGAAAAGAGGACGTGCATACCTTCATTTGAATCTGCGATGACCGCCATCTTTGTTTCTATGTGACGCATGTCATGCTCTGGAACAGAGGCTAGGACCAGCATCCAGAAGAAGTAAAGTGCGCATGCTCTATTCACATCATCACGGAAGGCCAGGTCGATACCTTTATAGAAATGGAGTAAATGGCCTAAAGGTAATGCTCACATTTTCTCTACTTCTATAAAGGTGTCCTGGTGTTTTAGTGTTTTTATGTAAACTCATTCTATTTATTATTATTGTTTTTTAGATCTAAATTAATAAGTGGTGTGAGAAGGTACATCATATTACGCCAAACGAGAGAGAGAACACTGATCGTGATTGAAGAATAACTTGGGATAAAATACGAGGAAAAGAGGCAAAATAATTTTGTCTGGTTTTTGACGATTACACGTTGGCAACAGTTTTTTGGGCATAATTCACGTGAACACTTTTCACTTTATTTTTATATATAATGAATTTATATTTCCGTATTTATTTATTATATTCGCACATTTTTATATTAAATTTGTGTCTTGATTTGTTGTACATTATAAATTGAAGTGATATATTTCTCTTTTGATTTGTATTTTTGCTCATTATTTTGTACATAGCACTTTATTTCTAAATTTCCCTGGCCACACTAAATTTTATTATTAATATTTGAATTTTTTTATTTGCCCCTTCCCGCAAATGGGCGTTACTGTACGTCCTTTTTAGAGGCTCGTTCCCGCAAATGGGCGTACAGTAACGCCCTGAGGATGAAGCAGGCACAGGAGCTGTGCGCGTTTCATCCTCAGCGGGTGTCGGCTGTAATATACAGCTGGCATCCCGCTGCAACGGCGGCGATCACTGTTATGTCCGATCGCCGCCATTTAACCCCTCAAATGCCGCTGTCAATAGCGACAGCGGCATTTAAGTGATTGATACAGAGGGAGGGGGCTCCCTCTGTACCCCGTTGGCCCATCGCGAAAAATCGCAGGGTTCTGATGGTTGCAATGGCAACCAGGAAGCCTAGCAATGGCTTCCTGGTTGCCAGGTACGGGAGCCTATTAGGTCCTGCCCGAGGCAGGACGTAATAGGCTCAACTGTCAGTTCTAAAATGACAGTTATAATACACTGCACTACACAAGTAGTGCAGTGTATTGTACAGGGAATCAGAAGATCAGATCTTCCAGTCCCCTAGTATGTGTAAAATAAAAAGTAAAAAAAAGGTTAAAAAAAGTTTTAGATAAATAAATAAATAAAAGTTTTACGTAATAAAAACAATAATCGTCTTGTTTCCCTGATCGAGCCCTTTATAATTAGAAAAAAATGAAAAAAAGACAAAAACTAGACCTAATAGGTATCTCCGCGTTCGTATCGGCATGACCTATAAAAATATAATATTATTTATCCCGCACGGTGAACACCGTAAAAAAATACAATAAAAAACAATGCCAGAATTTCCTTTTTTGGTCACGTTGTTTCCAATAAAATGGAATAAAAAGTGATCAAAAAGTCGCATGTACCCAAACATGGTACCAATAAAAACTACAGTGTGTCACGCAAACAACAAGCCCTCACAAAGCTCTGTCGACAAAAAAATAAAAAAGTTATGGCTCTCAGGACATGGTGACACTAAAACATTTTATTTATAAAAAGGGTTTTTATTGTGTAAAAGTAGTAAAACATATAAAAACAATATAAATTTGGTATTGCCATAATCGTATCAAACCGCAGAATAAAGCAAACATGTTGTTTATGTAGCACAGAGAATGCCGTTAAAAATTGATAAAATAAAACAGCAAGAGAATTTCTGTTTTTTGGTCTCCTCACCCCCCAAAAAATTGAATAAAAACTGATCGCATTATCACATTTACCCCAAAATGATACTAATAAAAACTACAGCTCATACCATGAAAATCAAGCACTCACAAAGCTCGTCAACGGAAAAATAAAAAGTTATGACTCTTGGAACGCAATAATGCAAAACGACGGCCCAGACTAATTTATATGTGCAGCAGGTATTCACCTAAAACCCCACGTCATCATTTGCAGCCCCCACTGGTAGACCCTGTAAATGCAGCGGAAACTATGACATTTTGGAGTCTGTGCTACATATGGGGCTAGTGAAGAAGTCAAAGATTAGACAATGCTGGAGTGCGTATATTTTGTACAATACCATGGACACCCTTTAGAAGTGCGACTCCTATACCCAAAAATCCAGCCTGTGTATGAAGGATTGGTTCAAAGCGTACGTCACTATCCATGGATCATTTTATTATTCATTCTCCCCATTATTACATCATCCTATGACCTGTTGCACTCCGCCCAGCTTACATATACCCTGATGTACTCCGCACAGCTTACATATATCCTGATACACTCCGAACAGCTTACATATACCCTGATGTACTCCGCCCAGCTTACATATACCCTGATGTACTCCGCCCAGCTTACATATACCCTGATGTACTCCGCCCAGCTTACATATACCCTGATACACCCCGCCCAGCTTACATATGCCCTGATGTACTCCGCCCAGCTTACATATACCCTGATGTACTCCTCACACATTACATATACCCTGATGTACTCCGCACAGCTTACATATACCCTGATGTACTCCGCACAGCTAACATATACCCTGATGCACTCCGCCCAGCTTACATATACCCTGATGCACTACGCCCAGCTTACATATACCCTGATACACTCCACCCAGCTAACATATACCCTGATGCACTCCGCCCAGCTTACATATGCCCCTACATTATAAGCTGAAACACTAGTAAAACACTAAACAAAACTACTACCAAGCAAAATCTGCGCTCCAAAAGCCAAATGGCGCTCCTTCTGGCCCTGGCAGTGTGCCCAAACAGCAGTTTATGACCACATATGGGGTATTACTGTACTCTGGAGAACCGCTTAACAATAATTTATGGGGATATTTCTAAAAACTGCAGAATCTGGGCAATAAGTATTGAGTTGCATTTCTCAGGTAAAACCTTCTGTGTTACAGAAAAAAATGTATTACAAATGAATTTTGTAAAAAAAAATGAAATTTGTAAATTTCACCTCTACTTTCCTTCAATTCCTGTGAAACGCCTAAAGTGTTGAAACACTTTCTGAATGGTGTTTTGAATACTTTGAGGGGTGCAGTTTTCAAAATGGGGTGTTTTATGGGGGTTTCTAATATATAAGGCCCTCAAAACCACTTCAGAACTGAACTCGTCACTGAAAAAAATAGCCTTTTGAAATGTTCTTAAAAATATGAGAAATTGCTGCTAAAGTTCTAAGTCTTGTAACGTCCTAGAAAAATAAAAGGATGTTAAAAAAACCATGCAAACATAAAGTAGACATATGGGAAATGTTAATTAGTAACTATTTTGTGTGGTATTACTATGTGTTTTACAAGCAGATACATTTAAAATTAGAAAAATCATAATTTCTTCAAATTTTCTCAAAATGTTGGTGTTTTTCACAAATAAGCAATAAATTTATCAACCAAATTTTTTCACTAACCTAGTACATAAGTACAATATGTCACGAGAAAACAATCTCATAATCGATTGGATAGGTAAAAGCATTCCAGAGTTATTACCACATAAAGTGACACATGTCAGATTTGAAAAAATGGGTCTGGTCCTGAAGGCCAAAAATAGCTTGGTCTTGAAGGGGTTAATAAATTGTCTTTCCCCACGACTTTTTGATATCCCTAAATATCAAATTTTACTCCTATTATATATCCTATGCAAACCTCAAAAATTTCCTCTATTCCACACTCGATTACCCACTTCTAGGAAGCTGTTACCAGTAAGTAAAATGGCCACTGTTCTGCGCATGTTGACTCTGATAACTAGCTGCAGCGTGATATCACACAACAAAAGCCATTAAAAAGGTTAAATAAAGGATCTTGTCACTGTGTATTTAATTAAAAGTCAAAATAAAAATGGCTACATCTGTACGTGTCCCACAACTTCACTCGGCCCACCATGAATGATACATAGAGCATTATTTCTGCCTGGCCTCGCAGCTGGTCCAGAGCATGAGAGGTGGCCAAACATGGGCAACAAAGAAACAAAGATGGAGTTCAAAACAGATCAGATTAAGGTATGCCCGTCCTCTTTCCTAAAAAAGGATCATATGCGATTAACATCTAACTGTGCTCTCCCATCTTATCGAATATAGGCCAGTAAAACTCAGTAGTCACACACCCCTTAAGAAATGCCCCCCCCCCCTAATTTTTATGAGCAAAGGCGTAACCCTGGATGCAATTTCTGTACCAGGGTTCCTAACTATCCTGTGCTATATGTGGTACTGGTGTGCTGAATTTAATATTCCTTTAGCTTTATAGCAGTCATGGTCTTTTTAGGCCCTATTACACCGGCCGATCTTGGCCTGTGCAACGATCGCCGATCAACGAGACAGCTCGTTAATCGCCGCTCGTTTGCTCCTTTCACAAGGACCTGGTATGGGGACGAGCGCTCGTTACTCCGATTGCTGGTCCCCATACATTATTATCATATCGGCAGCGCATCTCCCTGTTTACACAGGGACATGTTCTGCTGACAACGATAATATATTACTATTTAAAATGATACGATCAGCAGATGAACAAGCGTTTGCTCGTTCATCTACTGATCACTGCCCTGTTTACAGGTCAATGAGCATTCTATGAATTCCTGATGATATCCCAGTGTAAAGGGGGTTTTACACTGGGCGATTATCGGGCAGACAAGTGTTCATAGAACGCTCATTCCTGATAATTGCCCTGTGTAAACAGTGCAGCGATCAGCAGATGAAGGAGCAAAAGCTTGATCATCTATTAGTCGTATAGTTTTAAAAAAAGTTAAATATTATCGTTGACGGTGGCACATCTCCCTGTGCCGACATGACAATAATGTATGGGGACGAGCGATCGGAGTAACGACCGCTCGTCCCCATCCATAGCTCTGTGTGACTGGAGCAAACGAGCGCCGATCAACGATGTCTCGTTGATCAGCGCTCACTGCAATGGCCGAGTTTTGGCCGGTGTAAAAGGCCCTTAGACCCTTCAGTCTGTGTGTGCAAACAGCAGAGTTTACTATGTAATAAAAAGCAGTCATAAACCAGTTCTCCATGGATAACAAGGTGAGCCATACATCTGATACAGATCCCTCCAAACTCCTTAAATTATATTTATCTACTATGAGATAAAACAGGAAACCTACTCATAAAGCTTTTAATTTAAACTCTCTGTCAACTTGCCTAATTTTATTTTTCTAAACATTTTTTTTTTAAAAAGTGTAAGGTTCACGTTTATTTGGTGAAGTCTGAAGATCAACAGTAACTGAATGCTTCTCATTGGATGGTGAAATAGTTAAAAAATGATTGTTTTCATTTTAGTTTTATTGTTTGGTGATCTTATTATTTTTTAACCCCTTCTCGACATCCGCCGACATATATATACACATACATATATATATTTATATATGGCGGAGGTTGGATGGGGGAGTATGGAGCGGGCTCATGGTAAAAGCCCACTCCATAAAATGAGCATGTTGGCTCTATGTTCTAGCCAACACTTCAGTGTAATGAAGCGACTGCCACATCTAAGCCATTAGAAAGAGGGCGGCGGCCCCTTCTGACGTTCCATCAGGAGTACCGATGGTAGTCATGGCAGCCTGGGGACCTAATGAAGGCCCCCAGGTCTGTCATCTTTGAGCCCTATATCTCCGCCCCCGAAAAACTCCAAACTTTTACAATATAGCATTATTTAACACGCATGGTGAACGCCATAAAAAAAAACATGCCAGAATCGCTGTTTTTTTGGTCACCTCATCTCTCACAAAAAATTGAAAAAGTTGCATGTACCCCAAAATGGTACCAATAAAAACTAGCCCTCAGGTTGCTCAATTGACAGATAAAGATAAAAGTTATGGCTCTCAGAATATGGCGCCACAGAACAAATGTTATTTTTAACACTTAAACAAAACAAAAGCTATATAAATTTGGTATTGACGTAATCATATGGACCTGCAGAATAAAGTTCACATGTTATTTTTACCGCACGGTGAACGTCGTATAAACAAACCCCCCCCCAAAAAAAAAAAATGGCTGTATTCCTCCCTTTTCATCCTGCAAGAATTTTTTTCCAGTCTCCCAGTACAATATACGGTACAATAATTGGTGTCTTGAAAAACTACAACTAGTCCCTGCAAAAAAACAAGCCCTCACACGGCTATATTGATGGGTAAAAAAAAAGTTAAGGCTTGGAAGGTGGGGAGGAAAAAGAGAAAATGAAAATCCCCAAAAATGGCTACAGAGGAATAAGATTAAATTCAATACCATGAGTAATGTGTGCTTTAAATTAGAACTTGAATTGCTGTAGCATAGGCTGTGCATACATTGTGCAATACTGTTTATTATATGATGCAAACTTGTACTTCAAATACACCGATCACAAAATACAGGCAGGATAACCAGTATAATGCAAAATACAACATCTTTAATAGATACAAAATAAAATACAGAATATAAGATGGAATAACAAACCCATGATGCAAGGATCCCCACACGTAAATACTAAAAGCCTCCTATAGAAAGAAATGCAAGTGCCTGAACAATAAATGCAGCAGCCCTATACTGACGAGTGTCGAGTTAGGGAATACAATTAGATTAGACAGGCACAAAAAGAAGGACGGAATACAGACCAAAAGAGGGGGACCGTGATCTCCAACACGTATTTCGACACCTGCTTCGTCCAAGTACCCCTGTTTTTACCCATGCATTTTTTTTCTATAGGAGGTTTTTAGTATTTAACGTGTGGGGATCCCTGCATTGTGGGTTTGTTGTTCAATTTTATATTCTCTATTTTATATCTAATAAATATGTTGTATTTTGCATTATACTGGTTATCCTGCCTGTATTTTGTGAGTATTTGATGTGCTATTGAGGTGAAACAGTTATTGGTAATTTTTGAGTCTTCTTTTGGAGGACAAACTTGTACTTCAGCAGCCTTTACTTTATGGTACTGTAAAATATAGAAATGATATTAGTCTATTCTTCCTAACAGCAAGACACACAATACATATTATTTCATAGCTAGTAATATCCGTTATATCGCACAAAACAAAAAAAAATGTTGTACACTTTAAAGCTAAAAGATATTTGTGCCTAAAAATGCCTAGTGGCCTGGAAAGAACAATGCATCTTAAAATCTATATTTGACAGGAAAATGTTAACTAGAAAAAAATATATGAAAGCAATGCTTCATTTCATATTGAATGATAAAAATAGGCAACTCACTTTACAGATGAATTAACAGAAATGTCAATAGAAATGTTGATGACCTATTTATATCAAATTGGTGGGGGTTCGACTCCCCACACCCCAGCCGATCAGTTAACTAAAGGTCCTTTTCATTGTTTACTGTGTGTAATCACAGTTCTGTGCATTTGGTTGTGGCTATGCATGGTACTACAGCTTAGTGCAGCTCAGTGTCATGCAATTGAACATCAATACCGTGCATAACCATTACTAAATGTACAGCGATATGCCTGGTATGCCCCATGGCCTCTTCAGTCAGCTTATCGGCAGGGGTACTGTGAGTCAGACCTACACTAATCTAATATTGATGGCCTATCCTAATAATAGGCCATCGATATTATAGTGCCATAAACCCCTTTAACCCCTTCCCGAAATCCGCAGTATATATACGGCGGAGGTCAAGTGGGGGAGTATGGAGTAGGCTCACGGGCTAAGCCTGCTTCATAGAACGAGCATGTCGTTGTCCATGATACAGTCAACACTTCAGTGTAATGAGTGGAATCCCGCTGGGTTAAGCCCCTAGATGCCTCGGGAAATAGCGAACGCGGTACGGCATCTAAGCTGTTAGAAAGAGGAATCCAGCAATCGAAGGGGCTCATCCACTACAGCGGGAGTCTACTCTCAAAATCCAAATTGCAATACAAATTCTCCATTTGCCAAGCCAGTGTGTGAATAAGCTTTTAGAAGGGGCTCAACCCGGGGCCGTTGCATCCAACTTGCAATACAGGCAGCTGAGGCAGCTTTTGTAGTACTACAACGCCCAGCATTTCCTGAGTCAGTGCAGTGGCTGATAGAAATTCTCATTCATTGCCATTTGCCAAGCTAGTGTGTGAATACGCTTTTAGAAGGGGCTCATCCCCGGGCCGTTGCATCCAACTTGCAATACAGGCAGCCTTTGTAGTACTACAACGCCCAGCATTTCCTGAGTCAGTGCACAGTGGCTGATAGAAATTCTCATTCATTGCCATTTGCCAAGCCAGTGTGTGAATACGCTTTTAGAAGGGGCTCATCCCCGGGCCGTTGCATCCAACTTGAAATACAGGCAGCCTTTGTAGTACTACAACGCCCAGCATTCCCTGAGTCAGTGCACAGTGGCTGATAGAAATTCTCATTCATTGCCATTTGCCAAGCCACTGTGTGAATACACTTTTAGAAGGGGCTCATCCCCATTACCGTTAACATAACAATCCAACTTGCAATACAGGCAGCCTTTGTATTACTATAATACCCAGCATTCCCTGAGTGCACCGCGGCGTGGCTGATAGAAATTCTCATTCATTGCCATTTGCCAAGTCAGTGTGTGAATACGCTTTTAGAAGGGGCTCATCCCTGGCCGTTGCATCCAATTTGCAATACAGGCAGCTGAGGCAGCCTTTGTAGTACTACAACGACCAGCATTCCCTGAGTCAGTGCAGTGGCTGATAGAAATTCTCATTCATTGCCATTTGCCAAGCCAATGTGTGAATACGCTTTTAGAAGGGGCTCATCCCCGTTACCGTTAACATAACAATCCAACTTGTAATACAGGCAGCCTTTGTAGTACTACAATGCCCAGCATTCCCTGAGTGCACCGCGGCGTGGCTGATAGAAATTCTCATTCATTGCCATTTGCCAAGCCAGTGTGTGAATACGCTTTTATAAGGGGCTCATCCCCGTTGATTCCAACTTGCAATACAGGCAGCCTTTGTAGTACTACAACGCCCAGCATTCCCTGAGTCAGTGCACAGTGGCTGATAGAAATTCTCATTCATTGCCATTTGCCAAGCCAGTGTGTGAATACGCTTTTAGAAGGGGCTCATCCCAGGCCGTTGCATACAATTTGCAATACAGGCAGCCTTTGTAGTACTACAACGCCCAGCATTCCCTGAGTCAGTGCAGTGGCTGATAGAAATTCTCATTCATTGCCATTTGCCAAGCCAGTGTGTGAATACGCTTTTAGAAGGGGCTCATCCCCGGCCGTTGCATCCAATTTGCAATACAGGCAGCTGAGGCAGACTTTGTAGTACTACAACGCCCAGCATTCCCTGAGTCAGTGCAGTGGCTGATAGAAATTCTAATTCATTGCCATTTGCCAAGCCAGTGTGTGAATACGCTTTTAGAAGGGGCTCATCCCCGGAGTTTTGATTCAACTTGCTGCACTCCAGTAGTGAAATGTCTGGTAAAAAAAAGGTTGTGAAAGGACGGGGTAGAGGAAAAAAAACCCATGCCATGTCCTCTTCCAGTCCAAATGTTGGATCTGTTGGTGCCAGACCCAGTACCAGCATTTGTGGCACAAGACATGTGCCCAGTTCCACTAGTAGCAGCAGCCATGTGCCTGCTGGTAGTAGTAGCAGTATCACCAAGCCAGACTTGTCCATCTCCTCCGGTGGGCGGGTTACTTTAGACAATACGGCCATTGTGGACTGGTTGGCTGGCTCGCGGTCATCTCAGCAGGAAGACTCTGACGATCTGGCTTCAAGCCAGGTTTCGTTGGATTCCAGATCCTCTACAGTTCCTTGGCACAGTGACAGTATTAATATGGGTATATCTAGCGTTTCCATTCCATCATCTATGTCTTCACTCCCCCTTCCTAGCGGGAAGCCATCATTCCTAAGTCCTAAGAGACCACTCCTCGGATGCGAAGGAAGATACTGAACAACATAGTGATGATGATTTGTTTTCCGCGAGTCAGCCAACGGAGTGTGTTGCGGCGGTGGTGGAGGTGGAAGCGGTGTCCGAGAGCGCATAGCTGTGGTAGTGGGGGTGTTGGTGGTAGCCGTGGTGGCAGACGCAGTAATGAGGGGGGGCATGGAGCCCGCCATGATGTCACATCACATTCACAACACAGTGCCAGATGTGGCGGGGATGATGAGGAGGGCTATGATGATGTTGTTTTAGACAGGACGTGGGAACCAGGTCACGAGGTGATGACGGCGTCAGAGTAGGAGGGTAGTAGTGGCGGCACTGGCAGTGATAAACTGCCAAGCCGAGGTAGGGGCAGAAGTCAATCTGCAAAACGTTGCAGCGGTAGGGTCAGCTCAAGAGCCGGTGACGGCGACACTGATGCTACTGGTGTAGGCTCCCGAAAAAAGACTGCCAGACAAGGGGCAAGCTCGGGTGGTGGTGGTGGTGGTGGTGGTGGACGTGGCACTACCTCTTTACGGTACTCTGCCATGTGGCAATTTTTCTGTACCTTCCAGGAGGACGAATACATGGCACAGTGCCGTATCTGCAAGCAGAAAGTAAGGCGTGGGCAGGGCAGCAATGTAGGAACTACCGCTCTACGTAAACACATGGAGCGGCATCACAAGGCCATGTGGGACAATCGACATGCCCCACCATCATGTACATCTAATGAAGACCCCTCTGCCGCTGCTGCTCCGAGTCCCTGTCATCTAAGTAGTAGCCAGGCCTTATCCACCATGTCGTTGTCATTATCATCATCACTGTCATCTAGTGCTCCTCCTACGTCCCGTCAGTTATCCATTACGGAATCGTTGTCCAATAAGCAACAATATATACCCAGTCATCCACTTGTCGTGCGGCTTAATTCACACCTGGCTAAGTTGTTGGTGGTGCAGTCGCTGCCGTACCACCTGGTCGACTCCGCCGGCCTCAAGCAATTGATGGCGTGCGCTCAGCCTAGATGGCGAATACCTAGCCGACATTACTTCTCCAAAACAGCTGTCCCTGCCTTGCACAAGCATGTGGAGGAAAAGGTGGGCCAGTCCTTGCAATTATCCGTGTGCAGCAGGGTACATGCCACCGTCGACACGTGGAGCAGCAACTATGGGCAGGGACAGTACATGTCTTTCACAGCCCACTGGGTCAATATTTTGCAGTCCGATGCACCACCGCAGCAATGCCAGGCAGTACCACCTCCACGCTTGTATCTTTCTGGTTCAACTCCAGACACCAGGCGCCTACCATCCTCCTCCTCCTACTCCTCCTCCTCCTCCTTGCCCTCCTCAATGGAGGTCTTCCCGTCCCCGACAGGACACAGCGTATCTTCCACTCCTCCTCCCTCCTCTTTTCATAGGTGCAAGGTGAAGCGCCACAACGCTGTCTTACACCTGCTGAGCCTGGGCGAGAAAAGCCACACAGGGCAGGAGCTGCTGCTGTGCATCAAGGAGGAAATCGCACGCTGGCTTTCTCCTCTGAAACTCACACTGGGCAATGTTGTCTCTGATAACGGGAAGAACGTTGTGGCTGCACTGCGTCTAGGTCACCTGATACATGCTCCTTGCATGGCACATGTGATCAATCTGGTCATAGCACGCTTCTTAAAGTCATATGTTGGTTTGAAGAGTGTGCTGGCCATGTCCAGGAGGGTTTGCCTTCGCTTTAGACGTTCGTATGCATTTAAGCACGCCCTCCTGGACTTGCAGCGTCAAAACAATCTCCCAGAACACAGCCTGATTTGCGACATTCCAACACGCTGGAATTCCACCCTGCACATGTTGGACCGTCTGTACGAACAGCGGAAAGCCGTGAATGATTTCCTGATGCAGCAGACGGGCAGCGTTTGGAGCCAGTGTAATTTTGAGCTCAGGCACTGGCAGCTGGTTAGAGACGCATGTCGTATTTTGAAGCCCTTTGAAGAGGCCACGATTTGTGAGCCGTGACGCTAGCGGAATGAACGATGTTATGCCGCTGATATTCATTATGGAGCAAACGCTCACAGCGATGATTCAGCAAAGGATGGAGGAAGGATCACATATGGCTATGGATGTTGAGGAGGAGGATGAGGATGAGGAAACAGGACCTGAAGAGGAGCTGGATTTGGAGATGGAATCACAGGAAGGGATAGGGGACGAGGCAGCCGCACAACATGACAGTCATGGTGATGATGACGAGTCTGACGACGACCTTGATGATGGACAACCATGGCAGTATGGGGCGGAGATGGAACCAACCGGGCCCTCTGAAACGCTGGCCAGGATGGCGAGCTGTATGCTTCGCTACTTGCGCGCTGACTGTCGTATTGTTAGCATTAAGTAAAGAGATGAGTACTGGATAGCCACACTTTTAGACCCTCGGTATAAAGCCAGAATGGGGGAGTTTTTTGCGCCTTCCGAGAGGGAGGCAAAATTGGCTTATTATCGAGAGAAGCTATGCAGCCAGCTTGTCACGGCTTTCAAACGGCAAACACCTGCTGCAAGCATGTCTGACCGGGGGGCCACTCTCCGCTCCCCACTGTCTCATCGTTCCACCGCCTCTGGCAGAGCGACCTCTTCAATAGGCGGCAGCAGCGGCGGCAGCAGCAGCAGCAGCCAATTCAGTTTGGAAAATATGATGACAACATTTTTACATCCAATACCCCGACTTGACACACATCGTAGTCACCAAAGGGATGTTCACCATCACCAGGTCCAGCACCTAAACAACCAGGTTCATTCGTACCTGGACTGTGCCCTTTCTCCGTCAGAAATCCTGATCCCAGACCCCATGGACTTCTGGGTCAGCAGATTGGATCATTGGCAAGAACTGGCCCAGTTTGCCATGGGTGTACTGTCTTGTCCACCCTCCAGTGTAGCGTCAGAGAGGGTATTCAGCACGGCAGGGGGCTTTGTCACCCCTAAGAGAACAAGATTGTCCGCCAACAGCTTGGAAAAGCTCACGTTTCTGAAAATGAATCAAGCGTGGATCGGTGAGGATTTTAAAACCTCTGTGCCTGATGCCACTGATTAGATGTGACATTGCTGCTACCGTTGCCGCCTGCTGCTGCCGCCTTCTACTACGGGATTCTTTCCTGTCCACTCTTTTTTGAATGTGCCGCTGTTGGTGCTGCTACTACTTCTACCACCAATCCACCCCCAGTGCCGTCTGCTACAAGCAGGCCTGCCCCACCACAGGGCTTTGTCCTGTGACTGTCCAGTCTCTTTTAATGTGCTGCTACTACTACTACCACCACCCTTGCTGTCTGTTGGCTACCTCTACTACCACCAATACACCTCCACTACCGTCTGCTACAAGCAGGCCTGCCCCACCACAGGGCTTTGTCCTGTGACTGTCCAGTCTGTTTTAATATGCTGCTGCTACTACTACTACTACTACCACCCTTGCTGTCCATTGGCTACCTCTACTACCACCAATACACCTCCACTGCCGTCTGCTATAAGCAGGTCTGAGGCCTGCCCCACCACAGGGCTTTGTCCTGTGACTGTCCAGTCTCTTTTAATGTGCTGCTACTACTACTACTACTATTACTACCACCCTTGCTGTCCGTTGGCTACCTCTACTACCACCAATACACCTCCACTGCCGTCTGCTACAAGCAGGCCTGCCCCACCACAGGGCTTTGTCTGTGACTGTCCAGTCTGTTTTAATGTGCTGCTACTACTACTACCACCACCCGTGCTGTCTGTTGGCTACCTCTACTACCACCAATACACCTCCACTGCCGTCTGCTACAAGCAGGCCTGAGGCCTGCCCCACCACAGGGCTTTGTCCTCCTGTGACTGTCCAGTCTCTTTTAATGTACTGCTACTACTACTACCACCCTTGCTGTCCGTTGGCTACCTCTACTACCACCAATACACCTCCACTGCCGTCTGCTACAAGCAGGCCTGAGGCCAGCCCCACCACAGGGCTTTGTCCTGTTGACTGTCCAGTGTCTTTTAATGTGCTGCTACTACTACTAGCACCCTTGCTGTCTGTTGGCTACCTCTACTACCACCAATACACCTCCACTGCCGTCTGCTACAAGCAGGCCTGAGGCCTGCCCCACCACAGGGCTTTGTCCTGTGACTGTCCAGTGTCTTTTAATCTGCTACTACTACTACCACCCTTGCTGTCACAGACCCCTGAGGATAAGTATTTGAAACGCATAGGGTCTTTTTGATTAAGGGATTTTTTGCATAGGGAACGATAGCATTGTGTTATACCCAGCACTGGGAGCTTCCGGTGTGTCAATCTCGGACTCTGGTGTGTACCTGGGATTCAAACTATTGTTGTGCCCAATATTAATGCTGATCCCGAATGCATATCTGCAAAAACACTGTGCTATGTTCATGAAACTTAACAGTGTTTTATGTTTAATACGTTTTTAATACACACGGTGGGGCTTTTCACGGTGGTGATTTACCCCTGTTTTTAGTGAGTTACAAATAAAAGGTATTTTTTACTCTATTGTCACTTCAGTGAATTTACTGAAATTCCTATATTGTGGGAGCACAATTATATATATTTATCCAATTAATACAGTGAATTCTATAATTTAATACAGTTCATTATATAATACATATCTGGGTATGACAGCTTTTGCACTCTCCGATTTGAATACAGAAGGTTGGATAAGTGAAGCCAAAAGTGTTTTTTCTGAATGTGAATTGGTGTATACAGCGCAGGGTGCGTCCCTTAAATCTACCTTCAAGAACCTAACTAGATTACACAAGGATTACACAAGGAGCTGGTGGGAAATTCAGAGTCTGGAAAACTATCTGAAAAATAAGATAGTCCCCAGAGGCCTGAGAATCCCTATTGTCCCAGCCTCCAGATTAAAAACAACTAACATAAAAGAGAGGTGGGAACAAGAGATTACAGGGAGCTCACTGAGACTTATGCAAATTTTAGTTGAGGAAGAAAAAGTCCAGTTTGATCACATCAGTGTCGAGCTTAAGAGAGAAATCGAGACGGTTAAGCCTCTGGTTGATACCCCTGGGTTTGAGAAGAAAGATAAAAACTTACAACAAACTCTAGAAAGGTTCACTAGTCATCTAAAAGAGCGTAAGCACTTCCAGTTCCAGAGAGATCTACAGGAATTTAGGGAGAAGAAAGCTTACGATTTTGTTAACGATCAACAACAGCAGCACCAACAGCTAAATAGGGTACCAAGAGAATCTGATCCATCTACATCAGAGAGTGAAACAACAGACTCTGAAAGAGTGGGCCCTTTCTTTGGAACTGGTGGTGGGAGACAGAAATTTAGGGGAGGGGCCAGAGGTAGGAATAGAGGCCGGGCAAGAGCTTCATCCAACACTGGGAGTAATTTTTTATCCAACAATCCCCCCATTTCCCGCTACATGTTGAGGGGACAAAAGGATTAGTAAAGGGAAAAGGTACAGATAGGCTACAAATCATCAACCTGTCTGAATACAATCTGAGCGCTTCTGAGACCATGTTACTAGAGAAAGGACTTTCATTTGTCCCCACGGTGAAGTTTGATTCATTCACTTGGATAAAAGACTTGAATTTGTTCGCTCGAAAGCTAAAATGGATAAAATTTTTCAAACATCATAATAGAATTTTTTTTTATAGAAATGGGGTTGGAAGAATCGGATTTGGAAGGCCTTGAGGCCTTGGAGGGGTTATTTGAGGAATCTGATAGAACCCCAGGTTTAGGCCCTTTCACCAATCTCAAAATGAAGAGTAGAAAACTGCCACCAATAGGAAACTTCACCAATGTGGATTTATTTGTAGACATGGTGGGAGACGAGATACAATGTTTGAGTCAGGATATGAGGGGTATTGACAACAATTTGTCTTGGTCTGAACGGTTAGCTCTGACCACCTTGGTGAAAAACAAAATATTGTTTTAAAAGCATCTGACAAAGGTGGTAACATCGTAGTTATGAGCAGGGAAGACTACAAGAAAATGTGTGAGGACATTTTACTCAATCCTGACTGTTACACCATTTTAAAAGACAATCCCACAGCACGGTTCAAAAAGGAGCTTTTGGGCATTCTGAGTGATGCCAAGAGCAGATCCCTGATCAGTGCTAGTGAGTTTGGTTTTTTGTATCCACAGTTTCCCATCATGGCATGTTTCTATAGCCTGCCCAAAATCCACAAAGGGTATCCCCCCTTACGTGGCAGACCGATTGTTTCAGGCATCAACAATTTAACACAGAATGTGAGTACATATATAGATCAGGTGCTGCGTCCATTTGTACTGGGTCTCACATCATATGTACGTGACACCATGGATGTTCTGAAACAAATTGAAGGTATTACTTTGGAGCATAACACACTATTGGCTAGTTTGGATGTAGAGGCATTGTACTCGTCTATTCCACATAAACTTGGTTGTGAAGCGGTAGAGTACTTCCTTAGATCCAGAGGTACTCAGTTTGTGGCCCATAACCAATTGGTATTGTGTTGGAAAAAAATATATTTATCTTCGAAGACACGATCTTTCACCAGCAATGCGGTACAGCTATGGGGAGTCCCACTGCTCCCACCTATGCAAATTTATTTCTTGGCTGGTGGGAAGAGACAATTGTCTTTGGGGACAAGTTTTCCAAATGGACCTCATCAATAGGAATATGGATAAGATATATTGATGACGTGCTGTTGTTCTGGAACTCAACATTTGAGGAGTTCAATAGTTTTGTAGCAGCCCTTAACAAAAATGATCTAGGGCTGAGGTTCACCAGCGAAATTAGTGACCAAGAACTATCGTTTCTAGATCTGAAAATCACAAAAACAATGGAGGGCACAATTAGTACAAAAGTACACCGGAAGGAAACAGCTACCAACAGTTTCCTACAATGGAACAGCTGCCATCCCTATCCCCTTAAACGTGGTATTCCCAAAGGCCAGTTCATGAGAATACGCCGTAATTGTAGCTCCATGGATGATTTCGAGAGACAAGCAAAGGAGCTCAAAAATAGATTGAAGGATAGGGGTTTTCCCATGGGAGTAGTTAGGAAGGCCTACGAGGGAGCGAGAGATGCGGATAGGCAGAGTCTTCTTGTCCCTAAAAAATGTAAAGAAGAAAAAGTTACGAGACTCATAGGCACTTATGACTCTCAACAGGGCGAAATTATGCAAATCCTCAAAAGGTACTGGTGTATCCTTAGCACGGACACAGACTTAGCAGATCAGATCACATCATGGCCTTCAGTCACGTTTAGGAGAGGAAAAAACATTAGGGATAGAGTTATGCACAGCTGTTTTGAGCCTATCACATCAAAGGGCACATGGCTAGATAGACAAATACCAGGCACATATAGATGCGGTAGCTGTAAGGCTTGTGACTTCATCTTAAGGGGAAACAAGTTCAGGAGTGTCGTCACAAAAGAGGAGTACGACATTCGTGATTTTGTCAATTGCAAAACAGCAGGGGTGGTTTATCTGATCACATGCCCATGCCCCTTAAACTATGTGGGCAAAACGATGCGACAATTTCGGCGCCGGATAAGGGAGCATGTCGGAGATATTGTCCATACAAGGGATACTCCGATATCTAAGCATGTACATGCCAAACACCAGGGTCATGCAGAATGTTTAAAGTTTCAAGCAATTGAACTTATAAGACCTCCCAAACGGGGAGGCGATTGGAACAATCTCATTCTACGCAAAGAAGCCCAATGGATTTACAGATTGGCATGTACACAACCAGCGGGTTTAAATGAACAGACAAACTATACGTGCTTTATATGAACATACAGTTATATCATCCATTATCGGGCAGCCAAGTCCATATGGCTGTTTTTCTTCGAAAGGTGGCTTTCAAGTGAATTGATATGGCCAGTTGGTCATCTTGTGTGTAATCAATACTTTACAATGTGAGGGACATCACACTTATCCTTTCAATATGTACTTACAGTGGAAGAGTGGTTTTTAAAGGCAGTCTTTTTGCGGTTTGGAACTGATCCGTAAAACCAATATCCTATATCCCATATCGTTATACTCCCTCCTTTATCGCTGGTTCTGGCAGCATGGGCGATACGTCCGTGGCTTCCACTGCGCCTGCGTGTTCTTCTTGATGCGGTCGATGATGGTTCCGGGTTGTCAGCTGACGGCCGGGAGTCACATGGACAGGCATCACGAATTCGGGGGACGCATGTGATTGGCTGGGTCGGTTAGCGCTGCCGAGAACAGGGGGTGGAGCTAGGTGTTTAAAGCAACTCATAGCCCCGTTACGAAGTATGCCGCGGACATCAATGCGAGCATCCTTCCGTGATGTACAGCAGAATATCTGCTGCTGTAAATATATATCGCTGGCAATCGGGCCAGAGTGACCAAGACACAGACCCCTGAGGATAAGTATTTGAAACGCGTAGGGTCTTTTTGATTAAGGGATTTTTTTGCATAGGGAACGATAGCATTGTGTTATACCCAGCACTGGGAGCTTCCGGTGTGTCAATCTCGGACTCTGGTGTGTACCTGGGATTCAAACTATTGTTGTGCCCAATATTAATGCTGATCCCGAATGCATATCTGCAAAAACACTGTGCTATGTTCATGAAACTTAACAGTGTTTTATGTTTAATACGTTTTTAATTCACACGGTGGGGCTTTTCACGGTGGTGATTTACCCCTGTTTTTAGTGAGTTACAAATAAAAAGTATTTTTTACTCTATTGTCAATTCAGTGAATCTACCTCTACTACCACCAATACACCTCCACTGCCGTCTGCTACAAGCAGGCCTAAGGCCTGCCCCACCACAGGGCTTTGTCCTCCTGTGACTGTCCAGTCTCTTTTGATGTGCTGCTACTACTACTACTACTACTACCACCCTTGCTGTCCGTTGGCTACCTCTACTACCACCAATACACCTCCACTGCCGTCTGCTACAAGCAGGCCTGCCCCACCACAGGGCTTTGTCCTGTGACTGTCCAGTCTCTTTTAATGTGCTGCTACTACTACTACCACCACCCTTGCTGTCTGTTGGCTACCTCTACTACCACCAATACACCTCCACTGCCGTCTGCTACAAGCAGGCCTGCTCCAAGACAGGGCTTTGTCCTGTGACTGTCCAGTCTCTTTTAACCCCTTCGCGACATTTGCCGTACATGTACGTCATGGAAAGCATTGACTTCCCGCATCTTGCCGTACATGTACGCCGAATGTTTGGGACCGGCTCAGAAGCTGAGCCGGTGCCATCATCACCGGATCTCAGCTGTATCTTACAGCTGACATCCGGCTGTAATGGCGGGGACCGAAATTAGCTTTGATCCCAGCCATTAACCCCTTAAGTGCAGCGCTCAAACGCGATCGCTGCACTTAAGGTGTTTGCAGCTCATCGGAACCCCAGTAATGAAATTGCCGGGGTTCCGGTGGCTGCAATGGCAACCGGAGGCCTAATACTGGCCTCCCGGACTGCCTAGCACCGAAGCCGGTCAAGATCCGCCCGGCGGCGGAGCCTTATCGGCTTCCGTAGCTGCCGGCAAGATGGCGCCGGGTCAGGAGCTGATCCGGCGTCATCAGCGGTGGAAGTCAGCTGTACTGTACAGCTGACATCCACCTGTAATGGCAGGAACCGGAGCTAGCTCCGATCCCTCCCATTAACCCCTTCGATGCAGCAATCGAAAGTGATTGCTGCATCGTAGCGGTTACTAGCAGATTGCCAGCCCTGACAGGCAATCAGGACTGGCGACTGCTGTTATGGCAACAGGAGACACAATGGTCTCCTGCTCTGCCATTACGGAAGCCGATTTAGGCCCCGCCGGGAGGCGAAGCCTAATCGGCTTGCTGTCAGTGAATGACTGACAGATCTAATGCATTGCACTACATAGGTAGTGCAATGTATTAGAAAAAAAAAATCTGACCATTGGACCTTCAAGTCCCCTAGTGGGACTTGAGAAAAAGTGTAAAAAAAGTATAAAAAAGTGTAAAAAAAAGTGCAAATAATAAAAGTTTGAAAACAATAAAAGTTTCAAGTAATCAAATAAAACACAATCCCCCTTTTACTCTTATCAAGTCCTTTATTATTGAAAAATAATAATAAACCATATGTATTTGGTATCGCCGCGACCGTGACGACCTGAGGTATCAAAATATTATATTATTTATTGCACGCGGTGAACAGCTTAAAAAAAAACTTAAAAAACTTTAACAGAGTTTCTGTTTTTTAGTCACTTTGCCCTACAAATGTTAGAATAAAAAGTGATAAAAAAGTCGCACGTATCCAAAAATGGTACCTATAAAAACTATAGCTCGTCCCGCAAAAAACAAGCCCTCATACACCTCCGTCGACAAAAAAATTAAAAAGTTATGGTTCTCACAACTTGGCGACAGAAAAAATACATTCTTTTTACAAAGTAATTTTATTGTGCAAAATGTTGTAAAACATAAAATAGTGCTATAAATTAGGTATCGCCGGAATCGTACTGACCACCAGAATACAGTTAACATGTAGTTTATAATGCGTGGTGAACGCTGTATAAAAAAAACCGAAAAAAGCTGTGCCAGAATTGCGTTTTTTTGTTTACCTGGCATCCCAAAAAATTGGATAAAAGGTGATCAAAAAGTCGAATGTACCCCAAAATGGTACCAATAATAACTACAGCTTGTCCCGCAACAAACCAGCCCTCATACCGCTACGTCTATGAAAAATAAAATTAGTTATGGCTCCAATAAGTCAGGAAATAAAAAAATATGCAGTTGTGCCCGAGGGGAACATTTCTTCTGTTTGAAGAGGCGATTTATCAAGGACCTAAAATTAGGGAACCAGGAAAGGGAGGGCCCAAACATATCCGCTGGAAGCGACGGTGCCCGTATTATACCAGGACAACACTTCCTAGCAAAATTCCCCAAACTACAAAGGCGCGGAGTGTGGATCAAAAGGGGGATAATAAAGGACGCCATATATCAGTGCGACACCGGCCTGTGAAGAAAGGATTGCTTCACAGCGTAACACACATCTATGGATTATTTTATTGTTTTTTTTTACCCCATTATTATACCACCTGACTATGCCCCTTATATACTCCGCCCGGCTTACATATGCCCTACATTATAAGCGGAAACACCAGTAAGACTCCAAACAAAACTACTACCAAGCAAAATCCACGCTCCAAAAGCCAAATGGCATTTCCTCCCATCTGAACCCTACAGCTTGCCCAAACACCAGTTTCCTTCCACATATATGGCACCGTCATACCCGGGAAAACCCTTTTAGCAATTTTTGGGGTGTGTGTCTCCAGTGGCATAAGCTGGGCACGACATATTTGCCACTGAATGGCATATCTAGGGACAAATATAAATTTTTAATTTGCACCATCCACAGCGCATTAATTTATGGAAAAGACCTGTGGGGTGAAAATGCTCACTACACCCCTTAATAAATGCCTTGAGGGGTGCAGCTTCCATAATGGGGTCACTTCCCAGGGGTTTATTTTTATTATTTCACATCTGAGCCTCTGCAGTTGTGAACCAATACTTTGTAAATCGCCAAATTAGGCCTCAATTTTACATGGTACGCTTTCACTCCTGAGCCTGGTCAACTGTCCAGGCAAGAGATTAGGGCCACATGTAGGGTGTTTCTAAAACCAGGAAACCCAGCATAATAATTAGAGAGCTGTCTTGTTATGGTGGCACAAGCCGGGCACCACATATTGTCCACATATCTGTGGAAAAAATCCCATTTTCACTCTGCAACATCGAGTTCACACTAATTTCTACAAAACACCTGCAGGGTTAACATGCTCACTACACCCCTAGGTAAATGCATTGAGGGGTGTAGTTTCCAAAATTGGGTCATTTCTGGGGGGTTTCCACTGTTTTGGGCCCACAGGCGCCCAGAAACCAATCCTGCAACATTTGCACTCCAAATGGCGGTCCTTCCCTTCTGAGCCCTGCCGTGTGCCCAAACAGCAGTTTATGACCACATATGGAGTATTTCCGTACTCGGTAGAAATTGCTTTACAAATGTTGGGTTCTTTTTTTTCCTTTATTTGTTGCGAAAATGAAAAAATTTGCGCTAAAGCTACGTCTTATTGAAGAAAGAGGATTGTTTTTATTTTCACTGCCCAATTCTAATAAATTCTATGAAACATCTGTGGGGTCAAAATGCTCACTACGCCCCTAGATGAATTCCTCAAGAGGTGTAGTTTCCTAAATGGTGTCACTTTTTGGGCGTTTTCATTGTTTTTTCCCCTCAGGGGCTTTGCAAATGTGACATGGTCGCCGCAAACCATTCCTGCTCAATGTGATCTCCAAAAGCCAAATAGCGCTCTTTCCCTTCTAAGCCAAGCCGTGTCTCCAAACAGCCGTTTATTACCACATGTGGGGCATTGTTTTACTCGGGAGAAATTGCTTTACAAATTTTGTGGTGCTTTTTCTCCTTCAGTCCTTGTGGAAATGAGTAAAAATAAGCTAAACCTACATTTTCTTTGAAAAAATGTTGATTTTTATTTTCAGGGCTTACTTCCAATAATTTCTGCAAAAAACCTGTGGGGTCAAATCGCTCACTATACCCCTAGATAATTTCCTCAATGAGAGTAGTCTCCAAAATGGGGTCACTTGTGGGGGGGTTTCCACTGTTTTGTCTCCTCAGGGACTTCGTAATTGTGACATGGCCTCCGCAAACCATTCCTGCTAAACTTGAGCTCCAAAAGCCAAATAGCGCTCTTTCCCTTCTCAGCACTGCCGTATCTCCAAACAACCGTTTATTACCACATGTGGGGTATTGTTTTACTCGGGAGAGATTGGTTTACAAATTTTACAGTGCTTTTTCTCCTTCAGTCCTTGTGGAAATGAGAAAAAATTAGCTAAACCTACATTTTCTTTGAAAAAATTTAGATTGTCATTTTCAGGGCCTATTTCCAATAATTTATGCAAAAAACCTGTTGGGTTAAAACGCTCACTATACCCCTAGATAATTTCCTCAATGGGTGTAGTTTCCAAAATGGGGTCACCTGTGGGGGTTTTCCACTGTTTTGTCCCCTCAGGGGCTTTGTAAATGTGACATGGCCTCCGCAAACCATTCCTGCTAAACTTGAGCTCCAAAAGCCAAATAGCGCTCTTTCCCTTCTCAGCCCTGCCGTGTCTCCAAACAACCGTTTATTACCACATGTGGGGTATTGTTTTACTCGGGAGAAATTGCTTTACAAATTTTATGGTGCTTTTTCTCCTTTAGTCCTTGTGGAAATTAGAAAAAAAAACGCTAAACCTACATTTTCTTTGAAGAAATGTTGATTTTAATTTTCACGGCCTACTTCCAATAATTTCTGTAAAAAACCTGTGCGGTCAAAATGCTCACTGTACCCCTAGATAATTTCCTTGAGGTGTTTAGTTTCCCAGATGGGGTCACTTTTGGGGGATTTTGACTGTTTTGGCACCGCAAGAGCCCTTCAAACCTGACATGGTGCCTAAAATTTATTCTAACAAAAATAAGGCCCCAAAATCCACTAGGTGTTCCTTTGCTTCTGAGGCCGGTGCTTCAGTCCAGTAGCACGCTACGGCCACATGTGGGATATTTCCTAAAAGTACAGCAACTGGGCAACAAATATTGAGTTGCATTTCTCTGGTAAAACCTTCTGTGTTATAAAAAAAATTGTACTAAAAATGTATTTCTGCAAAAAAATATGACATTTGTAAATTTCACCTCTAATTTGCTTTAATTCCTGTGACATGTGTAAAGGGTTAAGACATTTTCTAAATGCTGTTTTGAATACTTTGAGGGGTGAAGTTTTTAAAATGGGGTGACTTTTTGGGGGTTTCTAATATATAAGGCCCTTAAAGCCACTTCACAACTGAACTGGCCCCTGTAAAAATGGCCTTTTGAAATTTTCTTGAAAATGTGAGAAATTGCTGCTAAAGTTCTAAGCCTTGTAACGTCATATAAAAATAAAAGGATGTTCAAAAAACGATGCCAATCTAAAGTAGACATATGGGGGATGTTAATTAGCAACAATTTTGTGTGGTATAACTGCCTGTCTTACAAGCAGATACATTTAAATTGAGAAAAATGCTAATTTTTGCAATTTTCCGCCAAATTTTGGTGTTTTTCACAATTAAATACTGAACATATCGAGCAAATTTTGCCAGTAACTTAAAGTCCAATGTGTCACGAGAAAACAATCTCAGAATCGCTTGTATAGGTGAAAGCATTCCGGAGTTATTACCACATAAAGTGACACATGCCAGATTTGAAAATTGAGGCTCGGTCAGGAAGGTCAAAAGTGGCTAAAGAGGGAAGGGGTTAATGTGCTGCTACTACTTCTACCACCCTTGCTGTCTGTTGGCTACCTCTACAACCACCAATACACCTCCACTGCCGTCTGCTACAAGCAGGCCTGCCCCACCACAGTCTTTTTTTAATGTCCTCTTTTTATCTTGGGGATTGTAAAATTCTGCCACAGTTTATTTTCCACATCTTTTGTTCCAAAGGAAGCCTTGGCTTGATATTCCATGTTGTCTGTGTCTGCCTAGTAACCGACGCCGGTCCTCATACACAGCAGTGACAGCACCATCCGCAGTACCTCTGACAAGTCTCAGAAAAACAACCACAGGGCTTTGTCCTGTCCACTCTTTTTTAATGTGCTGCTGTGCTGTTGATGCAGCTACTACTACCACCACCACCTGTGCTGTCAGTAGTCCACCACCACCACCACTACTACCAGTCAACCACCAGCAATCCACCCCCAGTGTCGTCTGCTACAAGCAGGCCTGCCCCACCACAGGGCTTTGTCCTGTGAGTTGTGACTGTCCAGTGTCTTTTAATGTGCTGCTACTACTACTACCACCACCCTTGCTGTCCGTTGGCTACCTCTACTACCACCAATACACCTCCACTGCCGTTTGCTACAAGCAGGCCTGGAGGGCTTGTGAAAAGCCATTGCTTGTTGCTTTTACATCCATGTATGGATGAACCCCGGCAGGCATCTGCCAATAAAAAGGGTACATTTTTGGAGGGCTTGTGAAAAGCCATTGCTTGTTGCTTTTACATCCATGTATGGATGAACCCCGGCAGGCATCTGCCAATAAAAAGGGTACATTTTTTGAGGGCTTGTGAAAAGCCATTGCTTGTTGCTTTTACATCCATGTATGGATGAACCCCGGCAGGCATCTGCAAATAAAAAGGGTACATTTTTTGAGGGCTTGTCAAAAGCCATTGCTTGTTGCTTTTACATCCATGTATGAATGAATCCCGGCAGGCATCTGCCAATAAAAAGGGTAAATTTTTGGAGGGCTTGTGAAAAGCCATTGCTTGTTGCTTTTACATCCATGTATGGATGAACCCCGGCAGGCATCTGCCATCATAAAGGGTAAATTTTTTGAGGGCTTGTCAAAAGCCATTGCTTGTTGCTTTTACATCCATGTATGGATGAACCCCAGCAGGCATCTGACAATAAAAAGGGTACATTTTAGGAGGGCTTGTGAAAAGCCATTGCTTGTTGCTTTTACATCCATGTATGTATGAATCCTGGCAGGCATCTGCCGCCAAAAATGGTTAATTTTTGTACCTTTTTTAACAATGCATTAAGCATACAACATGCACATGTGCAGTGGTTTCTGTTAGTTATCACCGTGTCCCATCCGTTTTCCTATAGCCATACATGTTGGCGTAACTTTGCCTTAAAGACAGCTCAAAAGTACTTGGATACACTCATGGGTGACCTAAGAGTGTTATACAGGGCTTCTAGGGCTTTTAAACAGTGTTATACACGATTTTTAGGGGCTTTCTTGTATTACAGGTTCGGTCAGAACTAGTTCGGTCCGAATCGAACTTTTTCATAAAATTCGGCGAACCAGCCGAACCGAACTTTTCATAAGTTCGCTCATCTCTAATTCTTACTTTGCATCATTTTTCCACAACTGCCTAAAACTTGTGCATATATACATATACACTAAAGTTCAAAAGTTTGGGGTCACCCAGACAATTTAGTGCTTTCCATGAAAACTCCACTTATATTTATCAAATGAGTTGCAAAATGACTAGAAAATATAGTCAAGACATTGACAAGGTTAGAAATAATGATTTTTATTTGAAATAATAATTTTCTCCTTTGCTTTCGTTAAAGAATGCTCCATTTGCAGCAATTACAGCATTGCAGACGTTTGGCATTCTAGCTGTTAATTTGCTGAGGTAATCGGGAGAAATTTCACCCCATGCTTCCAGAAGGCCCTCCCACAAGTTCGATTGGCTTGATGGGCACTTCTTGCGTACCATATGGTCAAGCTGCTCCCACAACAGCTCTATGGGGTTGAGATCTGGTGACTGCGCTGGCCACACCATTACAGATAGAATACCAGCTGCCTGCTTCTTCCCTAAATAGTTCTTGCATAATTTGGAGGTGTGCTTTGGGTCATTGTCCTGTTGTAGGATGAAATTGGCTCCAATCAAGCGCTGTCCACAGGGTATGGCATGGCGTTGCAAAATTGAGTGATAGCCTTCCTTATTCAAAATCCCTTTTTCCTTGTACAAATCTCCCACTTTACCAGCACCAAAGCAACCCCAGACCATCTCATTACCTCCACCATGCTTGACAGATGGCGTCAGGCACTCTTCCAGCATCTTTTCAGTTGTTCTGCATCTCACAAATGTTCTTCTGTGTGATCCAAACACCTCAAACTTCGATTTGTCTGTCCATATTAATCTTTTCCTTTTATTAGCCAGTCTCAGATATGACTTTTTCTTTGCCACTCTGCCCTGAAGGCCAGCATCCCGGAGTCGCCTCTTCACTGTAGACGTTGACACTGGCGTTTTGCGGGTATTATTTAATGAAGCTGCCAGTTGAGGACCTGTGAGGCGTCTATTTCTCAAACTAGAGACTCTAATGTACTTGTCTTGTTGCTCAGTTGTGCAGCGGGACCTCCCACTTCTCTTTCTACTCTGGTTAGAGCCTGTGTGTGCTGTCCTTTGAAGGGAGTAGTACACACCGTTGTAGGAAATCTTCAGTTTCTTGGCAATTTCTTGCATGGAATAGCCTTCATTTCTAAGAACAATAATAGACTGTCGAGTTTCACATGAAAGCTCTCTTTTTCTAGCCATTTGGAGAGTTTAATCGAACCCACAAATGTAATGCTCCAGATTCTCAACTAGCTCAAAGGAAGGTCAGTTTTATAGCTCCTCTAAACAGCAAAACTGTTTACAGCGGTGCTAACATAATTGCACAAGGGTTTTCAAGTGTTTTATAATCATCCATTAGCCTTCTAACACAGTTAGCAAACACAATGTACCATTAGAACACTGGAGTGATAGTTGCTGGAAATGGGCCTCTATACACCTATGTAGATATTGCATTAAAAACCAGACGTTTGCAGCTAGAATAGTCATTTAGCACATTAACAATGTATAGAGTGTATTTCTGATTAATTCAATGTTATCTTCATTGAAAAAAAATGCTTTTCTTTCAATAATAATGAAATTTCTAAGTGACCCTAAACTTTTGAACGGTAGTGTATATATATATATATATATATATATATATACATATATATATATATATATACACACATATATATTTTTATATATATATATTTATATATATATATATATATATATACAGTGCCCACCAAAAGTTCCGGAACACCATCATAACTTTTGAACAGCTCAAGGTAGAGGGTTGCAATTTGGTGGGATTTTATTTACCAGTTAACGTTCAAAAAAAAAACACCCCCACCCCCTTTGGGGAGGTGGGGTGGGCGGGATCAGCAAAATCTTTAATGGCACGGGGGTAGAGTGGGGGCTCATTTGAAAGCTCTTTTCAATATGAAAACAATTCCGCAATCGATTTTGAGATTCTGAGATATTTAACTTTAAAGTTATCTTCATTATGGGCTATCGCCGGTGTTAGCATTACCAAAGATCTTAGTTACAAGGTTCAGATAGCACTAGTTAACGGTGTGGGTGCATGAGTAGGGGCCCAACCCGATCCAGTAGAGAAAATAAGTACTATGCACACCAATATGGAATTATTTATCCAAGTAAATAATTTATTTATTTGTAGCCAGTGACAGTGCGTGCAACGTTTCGGTCAAAATCTTGACCTTCCTCAGGCACTTTAGTCGATGCTGGTCCTGCGCGGCTGGCGCTGTAAGATTGGCGGGTAACCGCTGTGTGAGGCGCTGCCTCCGTAGTGAGTGGTGCAGAATGTCGTCAGTAACAATAAAATCAATTATGTACAGATCACAGATGTAAATAAATCTTCATATGAAGCAATGTCAGTAGTAAGTGGGTACTGAAAGATCTATGTGACACAGGTTACTGCAGGTCAAACAAAGAATGAAAAAAAGAAAGTTTTCACTTAGTGAAACACACCTATATAATAGATATTCGGCTATGCATATAACAGTGTGTATTGTACAGAAAAAAATCATAAATTGCACGGAGAGCTTGCAGGTCATCAGATAAGACATAATAGTTCAGTAGCAGAATGCCTCTCCATGGAACTACTGTCCCGTACTGAAAACATGATTACAGTGCGGGACAGTTGTCCGGCAGCGAGGCAGGGACTCCTAGCATCGCACATAACTATGATGCTAGGAGCCCAGCTCCCTGCAGTGTGTTCGGTCCGGGACTTGCGGCCGAAATACGTTCCGTCCATTACGGACGTAATGTGCTCGTGTGAATCCAGCCTAAGTGAGACAATCAACCCTGTGTCAAGGGGCGTAACTAGGAAAGACTGAGCCCCATAGAAAACTCTTGACTGGGGCACCCCCAGGTGCCGCACGCAGCACCCCTTATAGATAGTGCCCCCTGTAGAGTGTGCCATACAGCCCCACCTTTAGACAGTGTCACACCCCACTTTTAGATAGGGCCCCCACCTCCTCCTTGTAGATAGTGCCATACAGCCCCCTGTAGATATCGCCATAAAGCCCCCCCCCTGTATATAGCACCATACAGCTACCCTTATATATAGTGCCACTGAGCCCCCCTCTCTTGTATATAGTGCCACACAGCCCCCCCCTTAGTAGATAGTGCCACACACAGACCCATGTAGATTGCGTCACCCACAGCACCCTGTAGATAGTGCCACAGGCCTCCCCATGTAAATAGTGCCATACAGCCCACCAAGTAGATAGTGCCGCACAGCCCCCCTTAGTAGTGCCACACAGCCCCTTGTATATAGTGCCACACAGCCCCCCAAGTAGTACAAGGCAATGGCGCATCTGAGAAAGTTGTATTAGCCTGGGGCATGTCAATCATACATGGAAAGGTGGGTTTGGAGGCAGGACTATGTGACTAATCAGGATAGCGGCACCACCCCATGACCCTTTAATGATTAATTAGCATATAGTGTGTGCCGTTTTTAAAGTTGATTTTTATAGATTTTGCTGCATCTGAAAAAAACTGAAATATTGGCAGTTAATGTATTACCGCATGGTGGTGGTTCAAAACTACCAGACAAGTTAACGTTAAATATACAATGAATTGATAACAATTCCATCTGCCCTGCAATTTTGTTTTTATAAATATATCATATACAATTACAGCTCCAGAACCATGCTCATACATATATACAGTACCACAACCAAGCTCAGTACCTAAATACAGCACTAGAACCAAGATCAGTATATATATATATATATATATATACCGCACCAGAACCAACCTCAGTACATAAATACAGCTCTAGAACCAAGCTCTGACATATATACGGCACCAGAATCAACCTCAGTACATATATACAGCACCAGAACCAAGCTCAGTACATATATGCATCCCCAGAACCAAGCTCAGTACATATTTACAGTACCAGAACAAAGCTCATACATATATACAGCACCAGAACAAAGCTCAGTACTTAAAGAGGCTCTGTCACCAGATTTTGCAACCCCTATCTGCTATTGCAGCAGATAGGCGCTGCAATGTAGATTACAGTAACGTTTTTATTTTTAAAAAACGAGCATTTTTGGCCAAGTTATGACCATTTTCGTATTTATGCAAATGAGGCTTGCAAAAGTACAACTGGGCGTGTTGAAAAGTAAAAGTACAACTGGGCGTGTATTATGTGTGTTACATCTGGGCGTGTTTACTACTTTTACTAGCTGGGCGTTGTGTATAGAAGTATCATCCACTTCTCTTCAGAACGCCCAGCATCAGAACCAAGATCAGTACATATATACAACACCAGAAAAAAATACAGCTCAATTTATTGCAACCCCTGCTGTATAGGTTTGTACGGCGTGAAATTACAGCTCCCAGCATGGCCCGAACAATGGTAAAGATATGCTGGGAGTTGCTGTTACACAGAAAAAAAAATCATACCACCCATCATCTCGCTGCAGATCTTACAGTGACTACAGTACTAATTAGAGGCAGAATAAACATTTACATTAAGTGACTCACCGGTGATGTATCAGATTCTAGTTAATTTTCTCTTTCCTTCTCCCTCCGGTCCAGAACTCTATGATGGAGTTCTCCCGGCCACGACCCATTTCTGAAGTTTTCCGCACAGATGTCTTCAGCTTCTCACTTTTAAAACATTTCTGCTCCACATATAGCCCACCTCTGTAGATAGTGCCTCACATATAGCCCACCCCTGTAGACAGTGCCTTACATATAGCCCCCCTGTAGATAGTGCCCCATAGGTAACCCACCTCTTTATATAGTGCTCCACATGTAGCCCACCTCTGTAGATAGTGCCTCACATATAGCTCCCCCTGTATATAGTGTCCCACAGATAGCCCAACCCTGTAGACAGTGCCCTACATATAGCCCCCCATAGACAGTCCCCCACATGTAACCCACCCCTGTATATAGTGTCCCACATATAGCTCACCCCTGTGGATATTGCCCTACATATAGCTCCCCCTGTATATAGTGCTCCACATCCCCACATATAGACCCTCCCTGTAGATAAAGCCCCACTGTAGATAATGCCACTCACAGTTTTAGTAGAAAAAAAACAAAACTTTACATACTCACCCTGATCCCGTTCCCGCGCCGTCCGGTGGCAATGCAGATCTGCTTTCTTCTGAGCAGGTCTGCTGGAGCTGAACAATGCAAGCGGTGCGTCATTGAAAGGCGCTGATTGGCAGGGCAGAATGACTTGCCTGGTCAATCAGCGCCTTTCAACCACGGAAGCGGCATGATGACGTCATTGCGCCGCTAGCCCATGTTAGAGGCTCGGAGGCTTGGGCCCCATAGTAGCGTTGCTACTGCTGTAGCAGCCATAATGGCTGCTAGCGGCACCACCGGGCATATGGGGTGGCGTGTCGGCGGGCGGCACGTGCCACCTCATGCCGGGGGCTCCGTTTCAGCCGCTATGGCTGCTACAGTGGTAGTTACGCCACTGCCTGTATCTGCACCTTCTTATGCAGAGTCTACAGGTGCAGCTAATTGACCAGCAGTCTAGCCCTAATGACAGAGACGGATTACAGATTTGGGAATCTGCCAAACTCTTCCCCAGTCCAACACCAGCTCCTTTTCCTGCAAGCCAGCTTTGTGAAGTCTGAGCTTTCCATTTTAAGCATTCCCTGGAGACTAAGACACATACAACAGGACTCTATGGGAAATGTACCTTCCCTCAATGACTTTACCTGTCACTGTCTATATATACACATTACATTTTACTTTTACTTTTTAAATTATAAAAAGCTCAAAAAACCCTCCTTTTCCCATTTCCCCCCAGAAGCAATGAAGAAAAAATTAACATAACTTGTATCGCAGCATCCCAAAAAGTCTGAACTATTACGATATAACATTATTTAACCCACTCGGTGAGAATCAATGTTTTTTGGTCACCTCATCTCACACAAAAATGGAATAAAAAGTGATAAAAAAAAGTCTAAAGTACCCCAAAATGGTACAAATAAAAACCACAGCTTTAAAAAGTTTTGATTCTCAAAATATGGTGACAAAATTTTTTCTTTTTAACAATTCGTTTTTTCCTTGTAAAAGTAGAAAAAACAGGGGGGGGCGGAGCTAGCCGCTGACTGGAATGGCGGTGTAGTGCACTTTCTCCCGCTTCAGCAATAGCATTACAGTGGCTCACAGCGGCATAAGACCTGCTACGGAAGTCTTACTTACCGGACCAGATCCCTGATACAGCCGACATCGATGTGGAACATGACCAGGAGACGACAGGTCAAAGCGGAGCCAAAAAAACTCCCGGATTATTTCTCTGCGACGAGCCGGTCACAAGATGGCGCCGACTCCCTGTCTGAGCCGGACGCTCGGCAACATCACAAGCAGCTATCGGCTGCATCAGATCAGTCTGCAGAGGGAGACACACAGGGCAGGATGGAAGAAGTGTCAGGCCCCGGTAAACGGGGAGCGACTGGATCGGGCCCATCCTCGCCCAACAGTAAAGGCCCTGCTATTAAAAAGGCGCTCTTCCCTCACAGCTTGCCATCACAGGATACTCACCTCATGGCTTCTGATATGTCCGGGTTGTCTGAGATTTCAGATGATGCTCCCCTGACCACTGCCGTCATGAAGGGGTTAATGCATACATTGCAGACTTCCATTTCTGGAGTGCTGGATCGGGTACTGGCACAAATACACGTGACAGTGGATGACCTAGGATATCGCACGGATCATTTAGAACGCAGTATGGGAGACCATGCCAAGGCCCATAATGACCTTATCGACGCACATGCTGAGCTTAAGGATGAGGTTAAATGGCTAAAAGACAAGCTCATGGATCAAGAAGATAGGTCGAGGCGAAATAATCTAAAAATCAGAGGGATCCCTGAAGAAATCTCACCCTCTGAATTACCCAATTTTCTGCAGACCATGTTTAAAGCCTTGGTTCCAATGTTTGCTCCACTGGATCTAACTTTGGACAGATCACACAGAATTCCTAAATCTAGGGCTGCTCCGGAAAATGCTCCCAGAGATGTTCTCTCGAGGGTACACTTTTACCAAGCCAAGGATCGTATCCTTCAGGAATCCAGAAAGTTGGGGAAACTCCCATCCCCATATGCTCATATTTCAATATACCCGGATCTGTCAGCTTCCACCTTGATGCTAAGAAAGCAATTCCACCCGATCACTTTGGCTCTTAGGGAGCAGAATCTGAGATATAAGTGGGGTTTCCCGGTCAAATTAGTGGTCTCAAGGAATGGCTCCACACATGTGATTCCTACTCCTTCTGCTGGGATTGATTTGCTACGCAAGTGGAACATTCCCGTCCAGTCTTTGGGAACGGAGTCAGCTAACAAGCCACCGAGACGTCTTCATCCGGAATGGGAATTGGCACAGGGACACTCTGCCACCTGATTTTTCCGCTGGTAGTATGGTCATGTAATAATGCTATTTGTTGTGGTTACCTTTATTCTCTCTCCCCCACGGAGGTCTGTACGGCGCAGTGTAGGCGCCATGTTTTTCTTTTTTGCACTGTTCTTATGTTAATATTTCTGTATTTAGTAATATGGTTCTGTACATTTCATGGTCCACAAGATCCTATATCTTTGTTTCGAATTCATGCTCCTTACCCAGTCAGACATAGTATGTTCTTTTATGCTGCCTCATGCCGATTAATATATCCTCTTTAAATGTAAAGGGTCTCAATAGCCCTTTTAAAAGGAGACAGCTGTGGAAGGAAGCCTTGGCTCTTCACAGTGATGTTCTCTTTGCCCAGGAGACCCACTTCTCCTCCCTTCATCCACCGAAATGTACGCATTTTAGATTTCCCCACATATTTCAAGCATCTCATTCCAGTAAATCCAAGGGTGTATTGATTGCGATAAAGGATTCGGTTGCCTTTCATATGCATCAGGTCATGTCAGACCCACAAGGTAGATTTGTGATACTCATATGTGACATAAACAATATTACTTTTACGTTGGTTAACATCTACCTCCCTAACTCACATCAGCTTAAGGCCTTTGGCTATGTTCACACGGGGTCTTTTGCCGAGTTTTTTGACGCGGAAACCGCGTCGCAAAACTCGGCAGAAACGGCCCGAGAACGCCTCCCATTGATTTCAATGGGAGGCGTCGGCGTCTTTTTCCCGCGAGCAGTAAAACTGCCTCGCGGGAAAAAGAAGCGACATGCCCTATCTTCGGGCGCTTCCGCCTCCGACCTCCCATTGACTTCAATGGGAGGCAGGAGAAAGCGTGTTTTCTGCCCGCGGCGCTCAATGGCCGCGGGCGAAAAACGGCGCGATCATTGCTATTCACACAGAGTATTTTGGGGGAGGAATATCTGCCTCAAAATTCCGTTTGGAGCTTTGAGGCAGATATTCCTCCCCCAAAATACTCCGTGTGAACATAGCCTTTCACAAGATCCTCCGAAAGGTAAATAAGGTGAGGAAGGGGTTGTTGATTATAGGAGGGGATTTTAATGAAGTCATGCATCCCTCAATTGATTCTTCAAATGCCCATAGACCTCACTCCAATCTACACCACACAGTACACTTAGAAGAGCTTTATGATGTGTGGCGCTGTCAACATGGGAATGAGCGTGATTTTACATACTTTTCTGCGCCACACAAAGTATACTCTCGCATAGATATGTTTCTGGTGAGTAAACCTGGTCTCCGATGCATCTCCACATCCACTATTGGAGACATATCATGGTCAGATCATATAGATCTATAAAGGTCCTAGATCAATTACCAACACCCCCTTTCTCCTCATGGAGACTGAATGATCTAGTATTAGAACATCCTCTCACAAAAGAATTGATGGATACACACGTCCAAACATACTTTGAAATTAATGCCCCTTCCTCAACCAATTGCTTTTCTTTATGGAATGCCCATAAGGCATATATGCGGGGGATGGGGATTCAGGCTGCCTACAGATTAAAAAAAGATAAGGAAAAAACTACTAAGGATATCCTCACTCAATTACATAATCTAGAATCCCTTAATAAATCTAAAGTGACCCCGGACACTTCGCAAAAAATCAAAGCTCTCAGGGACCACCTGCAGGCGGTGCTGATGTCTGGACATATGGCCTTATTTAAAAAATTACAATTCGGATTTTATCTTCATGGTAATAGACCAGGAGCACTCTTAGCTAAAATGCTCAAAAAGAAAAGTGCTAAACAGAGAACAGCATTTTTGATGGACAAAAATGGCAATAAAGTTACTCACCCCCAAGAAATTAGTGATCAATTCCGGAGTTTCTATCATAATCTGTATAACCTTAAAGAAGATAAAGCCACCTACCAACCTTCAGTTTCGGACATTAATAAATTCTTGAGTGGTCTGAACCTTCCTTCCCTGTCTGTAGAAGACAGTAGTCAATTACAATCCCCCTTTACGATACTTGAAGTATCACAAGCTATTAAAAGTTTAAAGCCAGGCAAAGCCCCAGGTCCAGACGGGTTTACTAATCAATATTATAAAAGGTATGACACGATTCTAGCTCCATACTTAGTTAAAGTGTTTACTGAAGCGGCAGGGATGGGGTCCTTTCCGCAGGAAATGCTTGCTGCCACAGTAGTCACTTTTCCGAAACCTGGGAAAACGTCTGATTCCCCTGCTAACTTTCGCCCAATATCTCTTTTGAATACTGATGTTAAAATTTATGCTAAAATATTGGCTGGTCGGTTAGATACATTACTTCCTGAATTGATACATGAAGACCAGGTGGGATTTATTGCCGGACGGCAGGCACCGGATGGCACCAGAAGGCTGATAAACCTGATTCATTGGGCGAGGACCCGTCGAGTGCCTTCCGTGCTTCTTGCTTTGGACGCGGAGAAGGCATTCGACCGGGTCAATTGGGGATACCTGGAGGCTGTTTTGCGCAAATTTGGATTTGATGGATGGATAAAATCTGCCATTATGGCACTGTACTCAAATCCGTCAGCTAGAGTATTGGCCTCTGGGTTCATGTCTGCATCATTTTCTATTTCCAATGGCACCCGTCAGGGGTGCCCGTTATCACCCCTGATCTTTGAAATGGTTATGGAACCTCTAGCTATGTCTATTAGGCAGAACCCATTCATCACAGGTATTACTATTGGCACTCTTCAACACAAGATAGGGTTATATGCCGATGATGTCATCCTCACACTCTCTAATCCTTTAATGTCCCTACCGGCAGTGCAACACACCTTAGACTCATTTGGGAAAGTGGCTTACTACAAAATTAATGCTGGTAAATCGCATTTGTTAGAGGTGGGAATATCGGAGCAAGTTAGGAATAAAATCCGTAACTCCTTCCCTTTCCAATGGAACTCATTAAAAATTTCGTATCTGGGTATACAACTCACTAACTCAACGAATCTCCTATTCAAACATAATTTTGCTCCTCTCTTAACCAGTATTCCCCAACTGCTATCTACCTATAGCGGAGTTTGTACTTCCTGGGCGGGGAAAATAGCAATCATTAAAATGATGGTTTTGCCGATTATTTTGTACATGTTACGTGCACTGATAATCCCTCTTCCTAGTTCCTTTTTGAGGAGTCTCCAAAGAATATTAAATAATTTCATATGGGTGCACAAAAAGCCTAGAGTGAGGATGCATACATTATTTCGACACTGGAGACAGGGTGGTATGGGAATGCCAGATGTCCAAAAGTATTATTGGGCAGTCTCACTAGACCAACTGAAGTATTGGTGTGCACGCCTCCCCTCAAAGAGGTGGATACATATTGAACAGGCAATGGTAGGTCGACCGCTTATTTCATTGTTAGGGGTTGGTTCACATTCTTCTCCAAATACCTATAACTGCGTGTCCCCCACTGTCTTGGCCTCTTTGAAAGTATGGAAAAATTACGCCAACCGGCTTCCCCCCTTGGCCCTCACTTCACTTAAAAATTTGCCCTTACGATATTTACTTACCTTTTTACCTGAGATATCGTTGGATAACTGGATAAATTCAGGGATCTCCCATATCCACTTGCTATTTAATGGCCGCACATTACTAGCCTTTACAGAATTAGTGAAGACTTATGGTATCCCCAATAGAGACTTCTACAAATATTTATGTATAAGACACTTATTCACGTCTTTAGACGTCAGTGCTTCAGTATTCCCCTCCATGGCCCGCCAGCAATATTTTGATCCTGAAAGTAGGAAACAGGGTATCTCGAAATTTTATGGAAATCTGTGCGAACATCTCCTTCCCAACATACCTTCTTATTGCGCTAAATGGGAGGAAGATTTTAACTCTTCCTTTTCTCTGATGGAATGGCAGAAAGCCTTCGCATGGCCCAAAAAAATTTCTAAGGGAGTTAAACATTGGGAAGCTTCCCAAAAACTGTTGCTACGCTGGTACTTAACACCTTTAAATTTTGCGAAATCTGACAACTCTTACCCGGAGGTTTGTTGGAAGGGATGTGGTTGCAAAGGGTCGTACTTTCACATGTGGTGGCAATGTCCGGAAGTCTATGCGTTCTGGGGACAGGTATTTGATATCATTTCCCAAATTTCGTCCTGTATGGTTAAACCGGATCCGGCATTGGCCTTATGTTTTCTCAATATGCACAATATCCCGAGCTCCTCTCAAGTGGTGTCCAGCCATATTATTATAGCGACACGTTTACTTTTAGCTAAATACTGGAAATTACCCAATCAGTACTCCATTTCGGAATTGATCAACCTGGTTAATGTTTCCTATACCATGGAACGCATGTATGCTCTGAGATCTCATAGACTTCCCCACGTTCTTACATTATGGGAACCATGGACCAGGTACCTGTCCACTTCTGCACAAGGAGTTCATTTGCTCCCTCTTATTTCAAATGTCACTTGAAAGAAATTGGACAAGGTACTAATACTTAGAGTCCTTAAATTAGGTTACTAGTCTCATGCCACGGGTATTACCATATGTTCCTTTAAAGTATGATATGACTTATTGTATAGGTAATTTCAGTGGTATTGTTGTAACTCTTTGACATGTAAATGAAATATAATAATTTGTAGAGTATGATGGGGATTGCTAATCCTCCTTCACATGAGGGAGGGGAATATCTATATATATGTGATTGGCATTATCTCGGGGAGGGTCACCTTCTTCTCAGGACCACTAATATCAAGGGATTAATTGGATAACATAAGGCTCCAATATAATATATCTACATATTTGCATAGCTGTTTAATGGAGGAGACATGGGGTTGTTGGGTCACTTTACATTCATCTTCTTATATAAAATCATGGGACAAGTGGTCCAAAATATGCTATCACCATAAGTGTTTTATGGGTTTGGAGGTTCCTGCGTGCACCTATTGTGGATAAAGTCTGATATATATATTTTTTTTTCTGTTGTTCTTATTTCTTTATTCTGTATTTCTGAAAAAATTAATAAAAAATTAAAAATGGAAAAAAAAAAAAGTAGAAAAAACAATTTGGTATCGCCGTAATTGTATTGACACGCAGAATAAAAATAACATGTCGTTTTTAATGCACGATGGACGCCGTAAAAACTAAACCCAAAAAACTATGGGGGAATCGTTGTTTTTTTCCCATTCCACCTCCCAAAAAGTTTTTTTGCCAGTTTTCCAGTACATTATGTGGTACAATAAATGGTGCCATGGAAAACTACAAGTCATGCAGCAAAAAACAAGCTCTCACTTGGCTATACCGATGGAAAGAGAAAAAGGTTATGGCTTTTGGAAGGTGAGAACGAAGAAGCAAAAAACTAAAGTCTGAAAAATGGCTGCGTGGCTGCAGAGGGAAGGGGTTAATCCTGACTTTGGGCCAGCTGTAGAGGAACCAATGTACATCCTAAAGGGTCCACTAGCAGTCCATAGATAACAGACATTGATTTGACATGCTATGACAATTTTACCATACACTAGCTGATCCGAGCAATTTAGGAGACAGCTGGCTACCAAGAATTGAACAGGTTTTTGAGCAAAAGCCAGAAATGAATTCAAAAGGAAGGAAAGGTATAAAGAAAAAACGGAAGCCTCCAGTTTCTTTTATATCCACTCAGGGCCAGTTGTAGGGGTGTGCGACCAGTGCTAGTGCACAGGATGCTGCAGCCTTCCTGCATGTAGGAGGCGCCACTGGGCAGGTTGTTTGATAAGATCTATATCCTCTGCTCCAGGTTACACACACGCAGGGGCATAGCTAGAGGGCGCAGACGGGTGTAAGTAAAATGGCAGGTGGGGGGGCGCCAGGGCCGCACCGGCCTGCTGCCTCTCTGAGGGGATGGCGGCACTACTGAAACCAGATGACACCACCTCCTCCTGCAGTTTAATTGTACCTGCGTCTTTCAACGATGCAAGCGGCGCGATTACTTCTTTGCGCTGCTTGCGTCGTTGAAAGGCGCAGATTGACAGGGCAAATCATTCTGCCCTGCCAATCAGCGCCTTTCATAGACACAAGCATGTGATGATGCTATATTTGAGGCACTATATACAGGGGTGGGCTATATGTGGAGCACTATTTATAGGGTGAGATATATGTAGGGCACTATCTACAGGGGTGGGCTATATAATGGACACTATATACAGGGGTGGGCTAAATGTGGAGCACTATCTATAGGGGAGCAATGTGTGAGGCACTATCTACATGGGTGGGCTATATATTGGTCACTATATACAGGGGTGGGCTATATGTGGAGCACTATCTACAGGGGTGGGCTATATGTGGAGCACTATATACAGGGGGAGCTAAGTGTTGGGCACTATATACATGGGGAGCTATATGTGGGGCACTATATACAGGGGGCTATATGTGGGCACTATCTACAGGGGTGGGTTATATGTGAGCCACTATCTACCGGGGGGCTACATGTGGGGCACTATCTACAGGAGGGGCAACACGTGGGGCACTATCTACAGGGCGGCTATATGTGGGGCACTATTTTTAGAGGGGGCTATATCTGGGGCACTATATACAGGGGGTATAGATAGTGCCACCCCCTATAGATAGCTCCATTGGGGCTCCCTCTACGAGTGGAATCCCCAGCCAGAGCATTGCCGACGCTCTGGTCGGGATTCCTCTACTGGAGGAGCCCCTGAAGTCACTGTCTATATATGGACAGTGATGTCAGGTGATCCTCCTGGACCGGATTCCCCGGCCAGAGCTTTGCTGATGCTCGGGCCGGGATTCCTCTGCTAGAGGGGCCCCTGACGTCACTGTCCATATATGGACAGTGACGTCAGGGGGTCTTACTGGACTGGATTCCCAGGCCAGAGCGTGGCCGATGCGTCCTGAGCATCGGCAACGCTCTAGCTGGGGATTCTACTCCTAGAGGGAGTCCCAATGGAGCTAACTACAGTGAAGGGGTTGTAGCGCTGTCAACAGGGTGCAGTGTTTGGGGCGCTATCTACAGGGCGGTTGCACTGTCTATAGGGGGCTGAGTGACGATTGCTCACCTACCACCAACGATCTAGCAGCGAGGGAACGGGACTGCGCTCCTTCATGACGTCATGAAGGCGTGCAGGCACGCTCCTCCTTTGGCCGGCTCTCTCCTCTCCTAGGGGTGCTTCGGTGCTCCATGAGTCACAGATGACAGCCTCAGGGGACGCATGTGGCAAGCAGCCCACTTGTTTGAAACCCCTGGTGAGTATGTTTCTGTGTGTGTAGGTGTGTGTATGTGTATTTATTCATTTATTTGTTGAGTTGCCCATGTGGTCTTCACTATGTCGGTGAGACTACTACAGAAGTGCGTCTCAGGATTAGAAATCACAAATCAAACATTAATACCAAGGGGCAAGACCTACCAGTGTCGAGACACTTTGTTGAGAAAAAGCATAGCTTGTCACAGCTGAGATTCAGAATTATTGATTTGGTGCCTCAGCCGAGACGTGGCGGTGATAGAGGTTTGGCACTCAAAAGAAAAGAGCTAGAGTGGATTTTTAAATTGGAAACTATGTCTCCTAAGGGGTTGAATATAGAGTATCCTTGTGGCCCGCATATTTGAGATAGTGGTGGTTCACTTGTTCCCCCCATAGAATTATAGGGATATGATCGGTTGACGTTCTTGAAGGTATATTTTGTGTCTTTGATATATAACTAATCTGAGGTCTTATTTTGACCTTCTTTTCAATATAAATATTTTATGTTTGTTTTTATATTCACAAATATTGTACATTAATATGTTTCTTTATGTTTCTTTTTCACACTCTTTAGATACACAATAGCATGTTAAGCAATTTTGAGAGATATTGGAAAGCGGCAGAAGCCTTTTCTCTAAGACTATAAAGTCCCGTTTGGAATATATACCAACAGAGTTCTAATAAGATAGTCAATTTAAAATATAGCGATGCAATGTTTTAAGTATGTCTTTATGCAGATTGTATAGTTATAATGCTGTTTATATTGGTATTTCCTCCTTTGTATTGTGAATAAATGTTCAATACCGTCTCTAACAAATTGTGCGCTGTGCATTGATATTTAACGCATATTACTTATTTTGGAATATGCGTCCCTCTCTGTTATGGGGTTTTTTGTCGGGAATATTTGATATCCCTGCTTGGGATGATAATATTCCCTGCATTATAATATTTTCACTTGCCCCAATGGTGACTATAGTTACATTATATTGAGTCATAATGACATGTATTCTTATATTCTCACCACTAGGGGGTTTACTCTCTATTGATAGCATTTTCCCTTTGTCTTTAGATTCAGTTTTCCTATGTGTGGACATTACGGTACAAAACCCATCTAATCTTTTGGGTGATGGATTGTATAGTCCATTATAGCATCGGGACTATGTTTAATCATGGATATGACGCTTTCTTAAACTTTTTCCTTTCTTTATATGTTTTTTTCACCGCTGGCGCATGCGCAGTAGGGGTGGAACGCAAGTTCCGTCTCTGCGCATGCGCAGTGGTGATTTGTTGCTCGATGCGTTCCACCGGACTTAATATCCGGTGTGGGCGCCATCTTGGAGCATGCGCAGTGGACACGCACGAATGTGTCAGGCGCACATCTTTATCTCTGCACAGACCTAACGATTTACAGTAAGTTCTTCGCTATTAAAATAGAATTGGCCTCTGCCCGTTTCCAATTATCTTAATTGCCCTTATCTACATTGGTTTTTGTGATTAATATTGCACTTTATACGCATATTACATTGTTTTTATATGCTCTACATTGGAAGAAATATGTGCACTTTATGGTTGCCTTTTTGTAATATTGGTATACATTTATTTATGTTTTATTGGAATTATACATATAATTGTTTTATTGTCGATTATTGTATGCTCCTCCTATAAATACCTGACACTTTGTTTAGTTTGTGATGGCTTGAGAAAGGTTCCTCTTGAACCGAAACGTTGCTGTGTTGTGGTGAATAAATCCACCCTGCTTTCATCTACTCAGAAGTCCTGGTGCCGTTACTGTGTTCTATGCTTCTTTCTATTGTATTTTGGGGAATTGATTCACCCCCAGGTAACGAGCACATGGGCTGATTTTTTGGAACCATTGTATTGCTGAGTTCATCTATCTCTGGACTATATATATATATATATATATATATATATATATATATATATACATATATATATATACATATCCCAAAAATAAATCTTGCAGGAATCCAATCAAGTAAGTAAAAAAGGTCCTAATGTTGGACTCAAACGTCGCACCTTTTTTTATGTTGGCTTGAATAAAACCACAGTTTTTTTCACTTCATTCGAGTGCCACAAGATTTATTTTTGGGATATCGATTTAGTCTTTGGATCTGGACTACTTGCTGGTAGCCATTTACATACCAATTGTGTTGGAGTGCTGCTGTCTTCTCTGCTGGTTTATATATATATATATATTTATATATATACACACACACACACACACAGGTATACATGTGTGTGTGTGTGTGTGTGTGTGTGTGTGTGTGTGTGTGTGTGTGTGTGTGTGTGTGCCCGTGTGGGTATAGTTATCAGAGTTTGATATCTGGGGTGTTAGGAAGGACTGCAGGTAATATGTAATACACTATCTGTACTCAGAGTTATCTCTGCTAGTTATCTATGTCTCCCAACCTGCCTTCCCGGATCCAGTGGAACAGCCCCGGATTCCAGGCAGTGTCCCACTGTCCCGGGCGGCCGTTGGTATGTCCTCAGGATGCCAATACAGTTGAACATAATGGTGGAGCAGAGAGCCATCAGCTACCTACTCCAACATTGACTGTGTAACGCTGGCCGTGATGTCACTGCGCCTGTCTGCAATCATAGGACAGACCAGAGGAGCAGAGTGATCTCCTTCACTCGTCGTGGGAACAGGGATAGGTGAGTACTTATTTTGTTATTCTTTTATTAGGCATTATGGGGCATTATACTGTTTGGGGGCACTATGGGGGCAGCTAAGGGGACATTATACTGTTTGGGGCAGCTATGGGACAATAATTATACTGTATGGGGACCACTATGGGCCATTATACTGCTATAGTTGTAGGTTATTTGTGTGTAAGTGCTCAGAGGAGCAGGTGTTTATTTTGTTTATTGCTGAAAGAAAGTTGTACCTTGTACTGCTGAATAGCCATACTGCAAAATAAAGAGAGGGCAAGATCACTGATCATCTGACCAACAATTTAACCAGTTTAGGACTAGGATATTTTGTGCCTTCATTACCAGACACTGTTTAGACATTTTTACGACACTTTAGTTAAATGGCTGTAACTTTTTTATTTGTTGGGCTATCAATTCGATTTTTGCAACGTTTTCTTTGGGATCAATGCAGTTTTCTTATTATTTCATATTTATATATGTAATTTTTGCTTTTTTAGCATTTTTAGGCTTATTGTTTGGAAAAAAAGTTTAAAAATATATGCTTTTTTACTTTTTAGCTCATTTTTTCTAGTAATAATATTGTGCTACCCTAAAAAACACTTTTTATTTGTAAAATGATATATTACATGTCTGTATTAGGGTAATTGGGTCAGGGCTAGCGACACTGATTGGCAGGAGTATTTTACATGTAATTTTTTATTTCATTAATTAATTAATCCATTGTTTATTTATTTATTTTTTTCAATATGGCCTGTCCCTTAATAGACCTTTGAGGGACTATATTATTATTTTTTTTTATTTTTTTTTACACTGTACTGTACTATTCCATTGTAACTGGTGTTGCATAGCAGCCCCAGTTACAGGCGAATTCAGCCCTGTTAGGGTGCTCTCACAAGTGTACTTGCCTTGTATTTCCGCAGTGTAAAAATACGCTGCAAAAGAAGACAATGTATGCCTATAATAAAAATGTTCTGAAACACAAATAGATTTGTCTAGTTCTTTTGTTGCCGAATATTTTTCCCATAGGCATACATTGCAGTTTTGTGCCACAAGTGTGCCACGTGTGAGCGCTCCCTAATAGTGACTATTGTCACTGTTAGGGCTCTGTTGGGTCTACTGAGACCCAGCAGCAACCTCCTACTATTGGCAACCCGGCGATCGTGTGACCAATCACATGACTACCGGGACCAATAGAGGCAGTGGCGCTGTGAATGATAAATGGCAAAACATCTTCAAGTCTCATAGTCTTTGGCAAATAAATAAAAAAATGTAAATGTTTTCAGAAAAACATAAAGCAATGACAATTAATAAAAACAAGGCAAAAACAATAAGCGTAAAGATCAATCTCCTTACTTTGAGAAAAAAATCATTGCCAAAAAAAAATTAATGTGATATTGCCAAATTTGAGATACAAATTGTATGGTTACCCTACACTTTGTGACTAATTCCAACAATACATGTTGTTCTTTAACTTTTATTAGCTATTAAAGTGGTTACCTGAGCTTTTATATTTTTTTTGTGTATTGGCCATAACTTTCTAATTTATTTGTATAAAAAATGATTGCCCTGTTATGTCCCACTGGTGCAGCTGCATGTATACAGTGTGGCCATGACTCAGCCTGTATATTGCCTCCCCCTCCTAATTCTAGTACACTGTATGGAGCACAGTTCCATACAGCAGCTATGTGACCTGGTCAAGTGATCCCATCATCCAATAGATCTGGCACTGTGTTTGTTCAGATCTATTAGTATAGGACCCAATCATGTGTATGAAGAGATTCGGGGTAGGGCACGGATGCATTATTTACATTATATTGCAACGATACCAGGGGGATATTAAGGAGCAATCATTTTTAATACAAATAAATTGAAAAGTGAATGTATTTGTAAAAACATGGCTACGGATGGACAATACTAAAACAATTACATTAGACAACACCTTTAATAATAAAAAAATTCTATGTCACCAATCAATGTTTTTGTACTATATAAATTTGACTTCTGTCCTTTTATGTATAAAACTTTTTCTTATTGGAAGTTTCCTCAACTTCTTTTTCAGCACATTTTTACGGAATACTGACCTAAATTGAAAGTGAAGAGAGCAGGCAGCTGTCCGGCCATCGTTGCTCTGTTAACAGTTAGGATGGAGACTTTTTAATCCCCTTGGATTTTATATCTACCAAAACAGCTTGGGCCCATCAGCAAATTGCAGTGGCATATGGTCCAGGTTTATGAGTAATCTGGCACATGCTTAAGGCAAGGACGTCATCGTTCAACAAATGTAAAAAAATACAAAAATATACATATCTACATATGTCAAATATGTGCATGCTATTTAAAATGTGATCTTTTCCTATGGAAGTGAGATCTTTGTGGTACATATTTACACATTTTAATTAATTAATATTAATTGCTATTTGTTCCAGTTATCAGATACATAAATATCACTGTGCCTCATGTAAATATTTTTCGAATTGTGGCATTCATTAAGAGATTTAAATACCTAAATGCTATTTCTCCCATGACCACACATCCCCCATATTCTATTCTCAGTTGATCGTGCTTCCATTTTTTTATTTATAGAATATTAATTCCATGAATGTATTTATTTTATTGTATAGCAGGATTATAGTAACTTTACATCTAGGACTATATTATAGAGTTAATGTACAATTAATTTTTTTAATGTTTATATAGAAATGAATTCCAGTTACGGAATCATCATAACTCACATGCTACGTTGCTTCCGTAACTGCCATTTACTTCTATGGGAGTTTTCTAATTACATGATCGGAAATCACAAGTGGCAGCGGGAACACAGAAAGGTAGAATGGTGTTTAGGGGGCCCTGTTCTAGAGATAGGTGCGGGTCCCAGCCAGAGGTGGGACCCGCATCTATCTGACATTTATGGCATATCCTGTGGATATGCCATAAATATCCCTGATGACAAATCCTCTTTAATGGCTGAAGTGATAAGTTATCACACTACGAGTCAAGATAAGGATTGCTACATCTGTATTCTCGTAATTAGCTGTTGTCTTAGGGAGTTTGGTAAATCATTTAACCCAGCACCCTGTTGCTCCAGGTGCTCTTCTGGGATTTACTACGGTAGGTAATGTCTTTGTGTTTTTCATTAATTTTCAAAATATTATATACCATCCTTTTCCAAAAATACATTGAAAGATATTTTATACACCCCCTCTGTCCCTTCCCTAGATATAAATGAGAGAGGGAGAAGAAGAAAGGAGGAAAAAATATATAAATTTCCTCTTTTTTAGTTTCTTTCCATCTTAGTCTGACTGACAATGTATGCCCTACAGGCCAAATATTGATCTATTGGTTTCATCCAATGACCCAATCCATGGCTTCTAAGCTAAGAGAAGAGTTGAAATTTGACCCTGCATACTGTATGTATTATACATCACACTCCTAATTATTGATGATTGTCAACTGTCATAAATCCAAAGTGGCCCACAAATTTCTATGGCAATATATTAAGCCTTCTGTATGGCTAGACCTCAAAGGAACCTCTCCTTCTTCTATATGCCCCATAATACATTTTATGGGATCAAGTGTCAAATAAACCCTAAAATTCTTATTGAAAACCCCCACTATGCCTTCCCACGCAACTTTAAGCATCAACATAATAGAGGTATCAAATTTGCTTAATCTCTGAGGCATGTAAGACATTTTGAGTCTCCTCTCACCCTCGTCTTGACCAATCTTTTGAGTGTGAAATAAAGTCCATGTAATATATTGTGATGGTTCGTTATGTGTGGTTTATTGTGAGCCGTCAGCAGAGAGGAATGCATTCTGTAATCAGGTACCACAGGTCATGTCTCCAGCGTATGGACAATCAGATGAGTCAAAGGTGCAGCCACAAGACATAAAGTGTCCTCATTGTCCAGTCTCCACAGTGGATAATCAGGAGGCACACCATCACTCAGCTAGAGTTCAAATGAAGCAGATCCAATTATCTCCCCCCATTGTGTTCTCATCCTGGCTGTGGCAGAGATTAGTTGGGCAATACACATAATAGTACAAAAGACCATAACTCACATACAGACAGTAGAAATACAAACTATGGTCAATATTATAACAAATGATGGTGACTAGAAACTGCCAAGATTTTCCTCTCCCTGAGGGGTATATAAGGGCTTGTCCTGGGGAGGTTCTGGGTTCTGGATTGAGACCTTCAGGAGAGCTGAAGCTGAGGCCAGTGCTCTGAGGATTTTCCTGTGATTACCTTATATTGTGGACTGTGTGCTGTTCCTGCATTGAAGGCTACATGTTCTGTAAGCATTGGAAGCACTAAATCGTGTTGGAGCTGCCCTGTCCTCACTGGCTCTGTTGATCATGTATTAACTAACGAACCCCATGACATATATAATATTGAGATTGTAGATAACCAGGGTTGTGTGAGAGAAGTGGAATTGTTTTCAAAATCTTATTCTATTAATCCTCTGAAACATTTCCCAGCTCCTCCTGACTTTTTGAAGGCACCTCAGCGGATTATATTGCATTGCGGTAGGAAAATAGATTTATTACTCTCTCAGGAGTCTTTGTAAAGAAGTTTTCCTCTGTGGTATGTGTGAATAGAAGTTCTGTTTGATAGTGTTCATCTATGCTATGTGATCAATTCTATTCAGTACTTTTTCTTAAACTCTACTGTGGAACGGACTTGATCAGCCAGAATTTTTATGCAGTTTAATAAACATATTGTCATTAAAAATATTTGGCAGTTGGATATAATTGAGGACATACAACTACACTATTTGAGGAGGGAATTACCTTAGTATAAGAGATATCAGAGGGAAGTAGAAGGGGGAAAAATAAAGGACGAGAAGAAAGGAAGAAAACAAAGAAAAAGATAAGTAAAAACATAAATAAATACAAATTGTACAGAGTGGTGTTGTTGCTGGGGGCCCGACATCAATTACAATGTCAAATAAACAAGGCCGTAGCAGTCTAGGCGGGAACACAGGTCGCAATCAATCAATGAAATTTGCTGAGAAAGTTAAGGAAAATGCTGCCTCAAAGTTAGAGAAATTTACACGGTCTCAAACCTCAAAACAAAGGAAAAACACAGGCAGTGATATGGATGCAGGAGGAGCTCCTATGAATATAGCTGTTGACCCTGGCAACAATGAGAACTGTCAATTGACGGCAATATTTCTTTCCAAACGATCTGTCAAGAGCTTTGTTTTTCATATGTAGTAAAAGGCGCTGGTGTCTTATAGAATATTCCTCAATCGTCTTTGACGGAACTGCCAACTAGGAGGCTCACAGGCTAAAATGTATTTTCTTAGGCATGACTTTACCAAACTTACAGAAAAAAATGGGTGAAATGCCGAATCATATTAGTGTTTGTGAGGAAAAAGAGACTCCTTTGATTGCTCAGCAAGATATTGCTGAAACGTAACTTGAAGATCTTATAAAAGTGTAAAAATAAAAGTTATAAGTTACCATAACAAATAATTCATTTTTTTCCCTATAATAAGAATTTATTATAGGAAAAAAAATGAACACGTTAACAAGAGTACACATATTTGGTATCACCGCGTTCGTAAAACTATAAAACTATAATGTTATGGTGTCACGGTGAAAAACGCAAAAAAAAAAAGTAAAGAACAGTGCCAGAATCACAATTATTTTGGTCACCACCCCTCCCAAAATATAAAATAAAAAGTGATCAAAAAGTTGCATCTACTTCAAAATAGTACGAATAAAAATTACAACCCGTCCCGCAAAAAACAAATCCTTACACAGCTTTTTTGACTGAAAAATAAAAAAGTTATGGCTCTCAAAATATGGTGACACAAAAAAATTATTATTTTGTAAAAAAGTGATTTTATTGCACAAATGCTACAAAAAAAAAAAAATGATATACATATGGTATTGCCTTAATCGTATCGAGCCGCAGAATAAAGTACAATGTCATTTATAGCACACGTTGAAGATTGTAAAAAAAGAGAATAGAAAACATTGTCAGAATTGCTGGTTTTTGGTCAGGATTGCCAAAAAATGGAATAAAAAGTGATCAAAAAAATCGCATGTACCCTAAAATTGTACCAATGAAAACTACAGATTGCACCACAACAAATAAGCTCTCACACAGCTCTGGCTCTCAGAGTATAGCGACACAAATTGTGCAGAGCGTTCCAAAAGCGGATAAGATCGGGCACCATTTATCAGTGTGACACCGGCCACATATCTATGAATTATTATTTATTTACTACATTATTATACTCTCTTATTATGCCCCGATGTAGTCCGCACAGCTTACATATGCCCCACATTATAAACTGAAACACCAGTAAAACCCCAAACAGAAAAACTATCAAGCTAAATCTGAACTCCGAAAGCCAAATGGTGCTCCATCACTTCTGAGCACTACAGAGTGCCCAAACAGCAGTTTACGTCCACATATATGGCATCGCCATACCCGGGAGAACCCGCTTAACATTTTATGAGTTATTTGTCTTCAGTGGCACAAACTGGGCACAACAAATTGTGCATTAAAATTGCATATCAGTGGAAAATTTAAATTTTCACTTTTCACTATCTGCTGCGTATTAATCCGTTCGCGCACCACGGCTTAAAGAGGTTTTCCAGGACTAACTATCTAATGGCTATTTACCTCAAGTTACCAATCAAACACACTTTGTAATTTACTTACATTACCGTTCAAAAGTTTAGGGTCACTTAGAAATTTCCTTATTTTTGAAAGAAAAGCACAGTTTTTTTCAATGAAGATAACATTAAATTAATCAGAAATACACTCTATACATTGTTAATGTGCTAAATGACTATTCTAGCTGCAAACGTCTGGTTTTTAATGCAATATCTACATAGGTGTATAGAGGCCCATTTCCAGCAACCATCACTCCAGTGTTCTAATGGTACATTGTGTTTGCTAACTGTGTTAGAAGGCTAATGGATGATTAGAAAACACTTGAAAACACTTGTGCAATTATGTTAGCACCGCTGTAAACAGTTTTGCTGTTTAGAGGAGCTATAAAACTGACCTTCCTTTGAGCTAGTTGAGAATCTGGAGCATTACATTTGTGGGTTCGATTAAACTCTCAAAATGGCTAGAAAAAGAGAGCTTTCATGTGAAACTCGACAGTCTATTCTTGTTCTTAGAAATTAAGGCTATTCCATGCGAGAAATTGCCAAGAAACTGAAGATTTCCTACAACGGTGTGTACTACTCCCTTCAGAGGACAGCACAAACAGGCTCTAACCAGAGTAGAAAGAGAATTGGGAGGCACCGCTGCACAACTGAGCAACAAGACAAGTACATTAGAATCTCTAGTTTGAGAAATAGACGCCTCACAGGTCCTCAACTGGCAGCTTCATTAAATAGTACCCGCAAAACGCCAGTGTCAACGTCTACAGTGAAGAGGTGACTCCGGGATGCTGGCCTTCAGGGCAGAGTGGCAAAGAAAAAGCCATATCTGAGACTGGCTAATACAAGGAAAAGATTAATATGGGCAATGGCACACAGACATTGGACAGAGGAAGATTGGAAAAAAGTGTTAAGGACAAACAAATCGAAGTTTGAGGTGTTTGGATCACACAGAAGAACATTTGTGAGACGCAGAACAACTGAAAAGATGCTGGAAGAGTGCCTGACACCATCTGTCAAGCATGGTGGAGGTAATGTGATGGTGTGGGGTTGCTTTGGTGCTGGTAAAGTGGGATATTTGTACACGGTAAAAGGGATTCTGAATAAGGAAGGCTATCACTCCATTTTGCAACACCATGCCATACCCTGTGGACAGCGCTTGATTGGAGCCAATTTCATCCTACAACAGGACAATGACCCACAGCACACCTCCAAATTATGCAAGAACTATTTAGGGAAGAAACAGGCAGCTGGTATTCTATCTGTAATGGAGTGGCCAGTGCAGTCACCAGATCTCAGCCCCATAGAGCTGTTGTGGGAGCAGCTTGACCGTATGGTACGCAAGAAGTGCCCATCAAGCCAATCCAACTTGTGGGAGGGGCTTCTGGAAGCATGGGGTGAAATTTCTCCCGATTACCTCAGCAAATTAACAGCTAGAATGCCAAAGTTCTACAATGCTGTAATTGCTGCAAATGGAACATTCTTTGACGAAAGCAAAGTTTGAAGGAGAAAATTATTATTTCAAATAAAAATCATTATTTCTAACCTTGCCAATGTCTTGACTATATTTTCTAGTCATTTTGCAACTCATTTGATAAATATAAGTGTGAGTTTTCATGGAAAACACAAAATTGTCCGGGTGACCCCAAACTTTTGGGAGGACTATTTGGAACATTTGTAGTGGGGCCAGACCGAGTGTCGGAAAACCCCTTTAACAGCATTGCGTGGTGTAGCGGGATTATGTATGGAGCGGGCTCATGCACTGACCCCATGCCATACCCTGCGGGTGTCAGCTGTGTATTACAGCTGACACCCGGGACTAACGGACAGAAATAGCAATCGCGCTTTTACAGAGGTCCGTAAAAATGAAAATTTATCTGCAATACATTAGTATTGCAGTGTATTGTACCAGCAGTCTAATAATCGCTGGTTCAAGTCCCCTAGGGGAACTAATAAAATGTGTAAAAATAAAAGTAAATAAAGTTATTATTAGTAAAAAAAAAAAAAAGTATATAAACCCTTTCTCATTTTTCCTCTAAAGTAATGTAACAAATAAAAAAATAAACAAAATTGGTATCGCTGCATCCGTAAATGTCCGAAATTTAAATTTAGAAAAATGCTAATTTTTGCTAATTTTTCTCCAAAATTCTGTGTTTTTTTTTTACAAATAAATACAGAATTTATTGACAAAATTTTTCCACAAACATAACGTATGATTTGTCATGAGAAAACAATCTCAGAATCGCTTGGATAGGTAAAAGCATTCCAAAGTTATTACCACATAAAATTACGAGATCAGGGTCTCTATCTTCGCAGACCTCTGATGAACAGCCTGGTAACAGATGGAATGGGGAAACTAGCCTGAACAGGCAGGATTTAATTCTGCCACGAAGGAATAAAGAAAGACAAGCATCAAAACGAAAGACCCCATCCCCATATCAGAGAGGGAAAAAATCTAAATTCTTGGAGGTAATCAATCTTTCTGCGCACATCCTCTCTGACACACAATCCCATGTTCTGAGTAAAGGACTTACGTTCTCCCCTAACAATCAATTTGACTATTTTACAGCATTAAAAGACCTACAGCTATTTTCACGCAAACTGGTCCTGAGAAAACTCCACAGCAAGGGAGAATTATATGTGGGATTGAATAGCGTTATGGAAAAAGAAACCTTGTCAGCTCTGGAGGAACTATTACAGGAACAGATCCCCCCTGAACAAGGTGGGTTTCCAACATCTATTGTTCCAAGATAAACAAGGTTCCCCCCCTTGTCCCTATGTCCACAAGTAGAAATTTTCACCAAATTAGTGATGGAAGATTTCAAACAAATCGCCATCAACAAACAAGGTGATAACCTCACGGCAGCCCAAAGACTAGCCTTAAAAGAATTACAAACATATGATGATGTGGTATATAAAGCTGCGGACAAGGGGGGGAACATTGTGATCTGGCCAATTAAGTTGTACGAAAAGGAGGCATTTCGCCAACTGAGGGAGAAACAGACTTACCAACGATTAACATATAACCCTATTGGCACTTTCTCCTCAGAACTAGGGAAACTATTGAATCGGGCCTTGGAAAAAGGGATAATCCCGAAAAAAATCTTTGATGGACTAGTGGTCCAGTACCCTAAAATCCCTACTTTCTACTTACTTCCCAAAGTTCATAAGAATGTAGTTGAACCACCGGGCCGACCCATTGTGTCAGGGATAGGGGGGTTATGTGACCCTATATGTAAATTTATAGATTTTTACTTGAAACCCCTGGTTGAGTGTCTACCTTCGTACGTGAAAGACACTACTGACGTACTTACTAGATTAGATGGGATCTGTCTTGAACCTGACATGCTCCTTGTGACGGCCGACGTTGAGTCGCTATACACGAGCATTCGGCATCATGATGGCATCTGTGCGGTCCGCTTCTTCTTGGGGATGAGCAACTGGGACAGTCAGGTGTGTGACTTGATAATCGAACTCCTTGAATACATTCTTACACACAACCTTTTCGTTTTTAAGGATGTGTTCTATGTACAGAGGCAAGGCACGGCCATGGGCGCGGCGTGCGCGCCGTCATACGCTAACCTGTTCCTCGGCTTCTGGGAGCGGCAGGTTCTGCAGGGTGGCGGCGCCTACGCCGCCGACCATGTGCTGTGCTGGCTACGATACATAGACGATATACTTATGATTTGGCAAGGGACAGAAACACAGCTGACTGAGTTTATGCAGAAGTTAAATGTGAATTCATTTAACATAAAATTGACATACATCCTTGATAAACGAAGGGTTGATTTCTTAGACGTGTCCATTGAGGCAGATGAGGAGGGAACTTTACAGACGGACGTCTTTAGAAAAAAGACGTCTGTCAATTCCCTTCTACACCCCACGTCATCACATCCATACTCCACGATAAAGGCTGTCCCAGTTGGTCAGTTCCTAAGGATGAAGCGGATCTGCTCATCTGATGAGAAATTTGAACATCAGTCCCGAGATCTCAAAGATAGATTCCTTGATAGGGGCTACAGTCAGAGAAGTATTAAACAGGGATATAATATGGCCAGAAAAACAGAACGAAAACAACTCCTACACTCGACGGGAATAAATAAGAACAGTCCAGCCAATAATAAAATCCGATTTATCTCCACCTATAACAACCAGTGGCAAGTCATGAGATCGATATTAGAAAAACATTGGCCTATCCTAAACACAGAATCTGCTCTAGCGACCGCTTTACCCGTTAAACCTCAGATGACGGCCAGGAGGAGCAAAAACCTTAAAGACATTCTGGTAAAAAGCCACTATATACCTGTACAACCAAATCCCTTCACAAAACGTGGCCCTATTCAGGGTTGCTACCCGTGTGGGGACTGTGTAGCATGTGCCAATATAGCACGGACAACAACCTTTAATTCCGTCAATGGACGTCTCTTTAAAATTTTGCACTATATCTCATGTAGTTCGACTCATGTGGTATACTATGCAAAATGTGGATGCCCAAAGATTTATGTTGGTCTAACCTCAAGACAACTGAGAATTCGGATCAGGGAGCATGTTAGAGACATTAGGGCTGCAAAAGATATTGACGATCTGTCACTACTAAAAACTATCCCTAAACACTTCAAAGTACACCATGGTTGTGATCCCAAAACCTTTATGGCCTGGGGGATAGATATGGTGCATTGTGGTGTCAGAGGGGGTAATGCAAAGAAGATCCTGGAACAGAAAGAGTGTAGGTGGATTACCACGCTAGGCACCCTGACTCCATTTGGATTAAATGAACAGTTGAGTTTCTCCGCCTTCTTATAATATTCTATCTACCCACCATAAGTTTTTAAGTAATTTTTTATCATATAGAGGCCAAAAAATGTGTGTTTTTTCTGTCCTGTATCTGATATTAACTATGTTTTTTTGATGCTTTTGAGTTTAGTTGCTGAATTATCTTCGTATCACGCTGACTTCATGGATGCTCAGGGAAGACGTGAACAATAGTATCCTGATGAATGTAAAAGTGATCATCTATGTTAGACACCGGAGAAGGGAGATCCTGTATCTAGTCATCTGACTATTGTATTCTATCAACATCATTGTAACATCGCTGTGTTGTGTATAGGTCCTTTCGTGGAGACCTTCCCATGTATTTTAATTCGTTGTACTTAGCTAGTAAATGAACAGTGGTTTGTTCACTATATGTGGTTGTTTCTTTCACTATTTGTAATTGGTGGTCTATGGTACATTTTACCATGTATCACCTTATCATGGACTCTTGATATTCTGTTATCAATAATCTTTTTGATTTGTAGAGATGACAGCTAGCCACTTATCTATGTGTCTTTTCACTATTTTGTATTCCAACACTTTTTTTATTCTATGCACTCACCTGTTTATGTATTTCATTATGAATTATTATTAATATTACTATTTTTTACTATGCACTTATGTAATTTATCTATTATTCATAATTTTTATATATACACTATATCTTTTTACATATATTTCTTTATTTTTCATTTATTATGAATGTGTATTCACTTTGTATATGATTGATTTAATATCATATTCTTCTATAGGGATGTGCTAGTTTGTATCCCTTCAGATATACACTGTTTTGTGTTTGAATGTATATATGTTTTAGTTATATGTACTTCATATGCATATACTTTTTCATTGCTCTAGTCTCTCTTGTTATTTATATTCTCTCCTTGTCTCTATTCCCCTGTTCTTTATTTTGTAGGACATATAGCACCTATATAGGAGCTCTTCAACTTGTGCTGAGTCCTTTACAATCCAATCCTTCACATTCTATGGTCTCAGACACAGTACAAGGGAAAGGATGCTAACGTAAGGACTATAGACACAGACGGCAACACTTACCCTATTCCCTTTCCTTGGGGTTGCGCATGGAGCGTGAATGCCGGGTGCCCGTCTCTGTCTCCCTTCGTCTGGTCGCTGGCTCTGCGCCTGCGCTGTCTCCTTGGAGACGCGTCTTTGGAGACTCGCAGGCGCGGTGTTTGTATGACGACGGGGGATGGAGTCTACGTGACCCCGAGCACTTCCGCACATGCGCCGTGGACCTAGGAAAGGGACACAGCTGATTACATTCACAGACAGATGTAGGGGCGATATATACGGACAGGACACACAGCAATCCACACCCCCTGAGGAAGCGATACTCGCGAAACGCGCGTCGGGGTGCCTCAACACTCGGTGGGTCACTTCACTTCTAAAAACACCTCCATGGGTAAGCCGTCATTTTTAGTTTTGCCACATCAGTGGTTCTGTTAAACGGACGTTTGGTTCATCAGGCTCTAGCAGGCCGGCTCCTTTTCCCTTGACCTATTTCTGGGACCATGTAATTGAAGAGTTAGACGTAACTCTTGTGGTAATAGTCGGTAGTTGTTACTTTCATCTGCTGCTGTCTTGTATGCACTATCTGGTGGTGAGATTGCACTGTTCCCGTTGCAGTGAACCAGCAATGCCTGTATGTGACGGTGAGGTGCTTTCTCTCCCCCATATACTTATTTACTAACGGAACTGTTTATACTATTATACTTATGGCATGCCCGTGTTAAGGGTTTTTTTTTTTTTTTTTTGACATCTGATCCACCTATCGACTTTCAATTTTATACACCTCGTTGTGTACTTGTGTTTTTATATTTTTGTACTTTTTGAGTGTTACAATAAAATTATATATTCTTGTGTACTTATAGTCTATGACTCCTTTTTTCTCTTGGTTTCTAATAAAATGACACGTGTCAGATTTGAACAAATGGGGCTGTTCCTCAAAGCCAAAACAGGCTCAGTTCTGAAGTTTTCTTTTTAGTTTTCTTATGTTAGTAAATGGAAACAATCAAACTGCCCTTTTGGAATTTTAGGGGTACTGGTAATAAACTGAACATATTGTGCACTAATGAAGGTATTAAGTCTGATCTATAAGCAATAATACTGTATGTCTTGCTGAAACACATCATACAGGTGACACTGTATTCATCCTCCATTGAAACTAGAGGCATTAACGAGATTTCAAGAATTTGTTATGTTATTCCCTAAGTATTGTATACTGCTTACCGGAGATTTCAACATGGTAGTACACCCAAACCTGCATCATTGTGTCTCTAAGAAATTGAAAAGCAAACCTTTAGCATCTTAACTGAATGGTTTGTGGATAATGGGCTTGTAGATCTGTGGAGACAATAATTCCTAGACAGAAAAAAATTGTCTTGCTTTTCTAATTCGCATAGTGCGTTTTTTAGAATTGAAACAGTATGGCTTGTAGGGATACGTTAATGCCCGCTACAACCCATAGGATAGAGCATCGCTATAGGAGATGTTCAGATCATTCAGAATAATTGTTGACTTTTAATTCTAGACTTGAGCCAATGAGGAACAGATGGAGACTGAATCTGTTTGGATTCAGGTACATCCCAACTTGACTTTAGAAGAAAAGTTGTTAAGCCCTTGCCGTCTCAGTCACTTTTCATCTTACTGAAAGAGCCATATTTTTCAAATCTGACATGTCTCACTTTATGTGGTTATAACTTTGGAATTCTTTTTACTTATGCAAGTGATTCTGAGATTGTTTTCTTGTGACACATTGTACTTTCTTAGTGTAAATTTTGGTTGATACATTTATTATTTTTTAAAAATTAGATTTTCCCTTCTTGTAAAACATATAGTTATGCCACACAAAATAGTTACTTTTTAACATTTCACATATGTCTACTTTATGATGAAAATTTTGAACATCCTTTTATTTTTTTAGGACGTTAGAAAAGTTATAAGTTTAGAAGTCATTTTTGAAATTTTCAAGTAAATTTCCAAATTCCTTATTTTTTTTAGAGACCAATTAAGTTCTGAAGTGGCTATGAGGGGTCTATAGGTTTGAAACCCCTTATAAATCACCCCACAAAGCAGTAAAAACAGCATTTTGGAAGTTTCTTAACTCTTTAGGCATTTCACAGAAATTAAAGCAAAGTGCAGGTGAAATTTGAAAATGTTATGTTTTTCAGATATTTAATTTAAATCCTTTATGTTGCACAACATGTGTAAACAGACAAATGCAGCTCAATATTTATTACCCTGGTTCTGCAGTTTTGTTAAATATCCCATATTTGGTGCTGCTCTTCTACTGTACTGAAACACAGACTTTAAAAATTAAGTCTGGTCTGGCTCTAAGTCAAGAGTCAATGCACAGATCCTGTATAAAAGTATACGTAATGGTGGAACTGGTTGATCCTCGGCCATACAATACTACCGAGCTGCAATCTTAGATCAATTAAAATCTTTAGGGTATGTTCACACGAGGTCATTACGTCCGTAATTGACGGACATATTTCGGCCGCAACTACCGGACCGAACACAGTGCAGGGAGCCTGGCTCCTAGCATCATAGTTATGTACGACGCTAGGAGTCCCTGCCTCTCTGCCGGACAACTGTCCCATACTGTAATCATGTTTTCAGTACGAGACAGTTGTCCGGCAGCGAGGCAGGGACTCCTAGCGTCGTACATAACTATGATGCTAGGAGCCCGGCTCCCTGCACTGTGTTCGGTCCAGTACTTGCGGCCGAAATACGTCCATCAATTACGGACGTAATGACCTCGTGTGAACATACCCTTATGGTGGAGAGACCAATCCAAAACATGGATCCTCATTCTCTTACAGTACTTGGGTTTAGTAATATCCCCTAATATATTCTTGATTATGATGCACTTAAAACCTACCTAAACTTTTATATGCCAATTTAGAATAAGCAGTCATATGTGTGTACGTGAAGAATAACACTATTTAATGACATGATATGACTTGTATGCTCCATTTTTAGCAGTTTTATCCTCTGTAAGTTCTATCTCTAACTTTCAGTTTTCTTTGAGTCTGACTGCTATCATGTCTCCTATACACTGCACACATAGAAGAGTAGAATTTTGCTCTCATATCTCTATCTATGACTGTTAACGCAATCATGGGCCAAAATATATTAGACTGAAATTTGTAATGGGTATGTCAACTGATACCCGCCCTCCAGTGATTTATCCAGTTTCCAAATCATAGGTGATCGATATATATATCTCTGAGAGAAAAGATGACATAAGAGACCATGCTTTGTATGCTCAAAATCCTTCTCTGCCGTTTATTCAACAAACCATCACAATAATATCTTTCGAAGTAGGAGCAGCTTGGTTCCAGCCAATCATTTACAATGTTTACAATATGATATGAATTTGGATTTAATTTAACCAATAGCATATTATGGCAATATGTTTTGTCCTGAACCAATCATGGGCTTAGACGTCTCAAGTGTCAAACTATGAGGTCCCAAAATATACCTTGTCATAGATGCTAGGAGTCAGACTACCCCCTCCCTTATATTAAACAAACCTCTCCCCCAAGGCTAGAAGACAGGCTGACCCCTCCCTTATGGTAAACATGGTCATTCTTGCAGACTCAAGGACGATCAGCTCCTTATCAGACAAACATAATGAAAACATTCAACCCGAGAACACATAACATAGAATTGTTTCAGACAATGCTCACAGATATATTTTTGCTTTTTAAAGCAATCCTAACCTATTAATCTTAAAATGGCTTCCTCAGGCGACAAGATGGATTCCAACATCCAAAATGGCCACCACCATACAAGATGTCGTCTATGCAAGATGGAGTCATTTAAACATTTAATTTTAATCACTTTCACAATCACATACATAGAAGCAGCAGCAATATAGAGGGCGTAATACAGCAGTAATATGCAGTCTATCTCTAAATCCGGCACTTACTAGGAATCTGATGCAGCATCTCTGTGTGGCTCCCTCCCCTCTTTATAGACTTCTATAGGACGCGGTAACCTGATCCCTCAGTAAGCTAATAGTCCTTTTGGTCTTAATGAGATGGAAAAAGCAGTAAATTCAGAGTGAATATGCAGTTGGATGGATGGATAGATAGATAGATAGATAGATAGATAGATAGATAGATAGATAGATAGATAGATAGATAGATAGATAGATAGATAGATAGATAGATAGATAGATAGATAGATAGATAGATAGATAGATAGATAGATAGATAAAACTTTATCTATCCCCAAATGGAATTTCATTTGTCGTCATAACTCTCCCATTTACAATACATAAATACATAAAATATAATGCAAACATTCCATTCACATATATAAATCTAAATAAAAACCTAAAAACATACAGTATATTCATACTAATTCTTAATCACAGACATATTATAAAGTGCAATTGCAGTAGGCATAAAAGATCGTCTAAATCTCTCCTTACTACACCGTAATTGTAGCAGTCTTTGGCTAAAACATCTGCGCTGCCCATCTAAAATATTGTGTAATGGATGCGACTCGTTAAACATAATCGCATAAATCTTCACTAACGTTCTCTTTCTCAAAATATCCTCAAACATCGGTACTCCAACACCCAAGATAGATCTTCCTTTTTTAATGACCTTATTTAACTTATTTATCTCTGCGCTCCTAAGATTTCCTCCCCAACATACCGCACCATAAAATATAACGCTTGCCACCACAGAATCATAAAACATTATCAAGAGTTTGTTACACATATTAAAAGAGTGCAAAGTCCTTAAGAAATATAACCAACTCATTGCCTTTCTATACACTTTCTCTGTATTCTCTATCCAATTAAACTTTTCATCCAAATAAATTTCAAAATATTTATAAGATGTCACCCGTTCCACTTCCCGATCAAAAATAGACACCGGCCCCACCATTTCCGTTTTTATACTTAGGTCGATAATCATTTCTTTGGTTTTGCTAATATTCAATTCCAAACTGGTTTTACCACTCCAACTTTACAAAATCAGATAACAAATCCCTATATTCTTTTTCCGTGTTTTCCTTTACTGCCCCCATAATTAGTGTCATCACTGAATTTCTTCAGATGGCAATTTTCATAATGATACGTAAAATCTGCCGTATATAATGTAGATTAAAATGGTGATAGTACAGTTCCCTGAGGCGCCCCCATATCACTGATTTTAATCTGTGACCTACATGAGCCACTACGTATATATTGTGGGCGCTCTCTCAAATAATCACATATCCAATTTGAAATTCCCCTATTTATATGCATACATTCCATTTTGTTTTTCATCAGGTCCGGTATTATTAAATTAAAAGCACTCGAAAAATCAAAAAACATTAATCTGATTGCTATACCATTCATTTCTAAGAAAGAATACGCCCTGTGTAAAAGATATAAAACTGCATCCTCAACGCCAATGTTCGGTTTATACGCAAACTGTAGACGATCAATATATTGCAATATGTAATGTCCGTGGCTGCGGGCTGTCAGCTCCAATCTCCTCCTGACAGCCGCAGCCGCGAGTCGCGTCCACTCACCTCAGCCGGATCCCATAGGGTGCGCACGCACGTTTGTGCCCGCTCTTAAAGGGGCAGCGGCCGCACCGGACCTCTGATGAACTTGAACCCGTGAGTACCCTGGACTATAAGAGGGCTCCAGTCCCCGGCTTCTATGCCTGAGCGTTATTGTTGATGTTTCCTAAGTTTGTCTATGTGATGGCCTCCTAGTGTTTTCCTGTTCCTGTTCCCTGCATTCCATACTATCCTGGTCTAGTACTGTGCTGTGCCAAAGTCGTGTTGTGCTGTATCCCACGTCTGACCTGCTTTACCTCGCCTGATGTCTACCTGCTGCCTAGTCCCAGCCGAGCCTGCCCTGCTGCTCTCCGAGCTGCCACAGGTACCTATATGAACTATAGACATTGACCTGCGCCCTGTTGGCCAGCTGCCTTACTGCCAAGACGGTACGGCCAAGTGGGTCCACAGACCCTTCATGACAGTATGCTCAGGCCATGGACCCCACTGCTCGATTCAAGACTATGACGTCATCTCAAGAAATGCGGGCGGATATGCTAGACCTCCGGTCTCGACAGGACCAACTCCTCCAGGCGTTGAACATTCTTGCACGTCAGCAGGAGGCACAAGCTGCCGTTCCCCTTACTACACCTCCTGGCAGTGTTGATCCTCTGACTACACCTTTTGGCAGTGTTGACCTGCGTGTTTCTTTGCCACTTCCTAATGGAGAAGCAAGTACCTGTCGTGGATTTCTGAATCAGTGCCAGATCCACTTCAGCCTGTATAATAGGACATTTTCATCTGATGGCGCAAGGGTCGCTTTCGTCATCTCTCTCCTCACTGGCAAGGCTCTTTCATGGGTGAACCCTATCTGGGAGAGACAGGGACCAGAGACCCGTGACTTCCAAGACAACCTAACCAAAAAACCTCACACCAACTGAATGGCATGCAATGGGGTCCCCTATAACAATTAAACCTAGAAACGAACCAATTGGGACATATCCCTGAAAGAAATATTGTACTCAATATGAAAAGTACAAAAAATATCTTTATTAAATATAATGACAAAATAGCACAATAATAGGAAAAAGAGGAATGATACAACATATACGGAGACATAAACAGCAGGGTCAGATGTACAAGACCATGACCGACAGAATCAACCGTCCACTAATGACCTTAAACACGCTCAAATGATAATAAATAACACACAAGCCCAGGGGTGTATAATGTGACATATGGCACAATATTGCTGGCAAAAAATACCAGTGTACAGAGATAATAACCTATACACAGACAGAACCTACACGATATATGATAGCATATAGAAAAAGCAATGTGCATGTGGCAATCTACATGTAATAATGCATCAAGGCCAGCACGATAAATAAAGGGTGCATCTGAATAGGTATGCATCCAATGGAACGTGCAATGCTGGCACAAGAAACAATGCAGATACCAATGTATATCAGAAGGTGTAATAGAACGTGCAGTGCTGGCACAGGGAACAATGCAGATACTAATGTATATCAGAAGGTGTAGCAGCTCAGATAGCAAAAAAAGAGATAACTGCCATGGCTAGACCGAATGAACACATACCCTGAGACATGTTGAGGCGCGTGAGGGGTCAGAAGAACTGGATGGGTGAACAGACGCCTCGACGCGCGTTTCGCCCGATAGACCGGCTTCGTCAGGAGGCTAGTTTAATGTAATGCTCAGAGGGTTTATAAATGAATAAAACAAAGTTGAACTCACCTGTGATGAGTGCAAATCGGCGCTCAGCACCCACGCCCAGTGACGCCCACAACACGGGACGCGCCGCGCGTCAGATGCATGGCGAAAAATCACCATGACAGCGTTAGACGCTAAGCGGCACTCCCGGATGCGAGCCACACTGCGCATGCGCAGCCGAGCGTCTGTGCAGACACCACAGGGGAGACAACATAGAACAGAACTAACGCAGTGAGTGGGAGATTAATGAAAAAATGAAACGGATCGGACAGGAACTAATCGCAAAAGATAGATAGATGGAACAATATATTAAAAGTGTAAATAAAAAAATTAATTAAAAAAAAAAAATTTAAAGAAAATAAAATAAAATAAAGTGAAGTGCACATATGAAAGTGAAAGACCGTGCACAATAAAAAATCGAGTGAAACATATTGTACAGTAATAAATAAATATATAGTGCAGGAAATATATATATGACAGAATAGATACATAATAATATAAACATGTGAAAACAAACACCCATAGTGAAAATTATAAATATATATAATACAGCCATGTGTATACAGTGAATACATATAAATGTATGAATTTATATAGAAATTACAGACATAAAATGTGCAATACATATATATATAATGAAAAATATATAAAATATATAAAAAATATATGAAATATAAGATATATATATAGTCCATCTGATTATATACAAAAATAGACCGAAGCAGATAATATAAAATCCAATACATGATAATAGGTAAAATTCATAATACAAAATATCCCAAAAGTGCATATATACATATAAATGCATTAGTAAATGTACAGAGTGCTGCAGCAAAAAATATATACACAAAAATATAATAATAATAAATATAGTGATAAAAAGATAATGTATATATCAAAAATATATAATATAATAATAAATACATATCGCTGCACTCACCGCACATATATAAGAAGCACATGTATAGGCAGCAATAGTACTACAAAAAATAGAAAATACACAATACATCGAGAACATATTCAATATGGGAATGACATATATATATATATATATATATATATATGGATCTTCTCCGCCTCTGATTTGCAATAGCCACCATGTACGATCCTCATAGATGTAGAGAAAATTGACCCACTCACTGGACAGGATAAACTGAAACAGACAAAAAAGATATAAAAAACAAGAAAAAAACCCTAGAGAAAATAAAATTCACGCATGGTTAAAAAATTACAAAAAAGGCCTGAAACTAGTGGCTTCATTTAAACCAAATGGGGCCACAGTATTAAGTAACGTGATCCATTTCATCTCTTTTCTCAGTAGTGCTGTGCGTACATCCCCACCTCTGCAACCCAGGGAGATTCTGTCTATTCCACGTACCTCAAAGCCCTTGGGATTACAGGAGTGGTGCTCGCGAAAATGTCGAGCAACAGGCTGGAGTTTATCCATGTCCAAAACATTAGAAGCCGACTTAATTTTGCTGACATGTTCCAGTACTCGCACCTTCAATTGCCTGGTAGTCATACCAACATAAATAAGCCCACACGGGCAGGTGGCGAAATACACCACAGCTGCGGTATTACACGTAATGTGGTAGACAATTTTATAATCTTTCCTTCTGTTTGAACTGTGGAAATTAGAGGTCCGTAGGATGTATTTACAAGCAGAACAATTGCCGCAGTTGTATGAGCCCCAGGGTGGGCCTTTACTCCCAAATGGATTGGGGGGAGCACTGGGGATATAATGGCTAGCTGTCAGGAGGTCCTTAAGATTTTTAGAACGTCTCCAGGTAATGGAGGGATAATTTGATAGGACCCCTGACAAATCCCGGTCAGTGAGAAGGACCTGCCAGTGCTTTTGCAGGATATCACGGATCTCAGTCCAATGGGGGTTAAAAGTGGTGATAAATCTGACATTCTGATCTATTTTATGTCTCTTAGGTCTACTCACCAAAAGTCCATCGCGAGTCGAATTTTTAGCTCTGAGATAGCCTTTCTTTATAACCCTCTGGCTGTACCCACGGCTCTTAAATCTTGCCGTCAAATCCAATGCTTGACGCTCAAAGTTGCTGTCACTGGAGCAGATACGCTTTGCCCTCAAAAATTGGCCCACGGGTATAGATGTTGTAACCTTCGGATAGTGGGCAGACGTAGCATGGAGGAGGGCATTTGTGGAGGTTTTTTTCCTAAAAATATCGGTAGAAATAAAACCGCTATCATCTCTACAGATACAGATATCCAAGAAGTCGACGCGAGCTGAACTAAACTGCCACGTGAGTTTTATATTGACGTCGTTCCTATTCAGGGAACCAAGGAAAGATTCCAAATTAGACGTGGAGCCCTGCCAGATAAATAGAATATCGTCTATATACCTTGACCACAGGAGCACTATATATATTTCCTGCACTATATATTTATTTATTACTGTACAATATGTTTCACTCGATTTTTTATTGTGCACGGTCTTTCACTTTCATATGTGCACTTCACTTTATTTTATTTTATTTTATTTAAATTTTTTTTTTTAATTTATTTATTTATTTTTATTTACACTTTTAATATATTGTTCCATCTATCTATCTTTTGCGATTAGTTCCTGTCCGATCCGTTTCATTTTTCATTAATCTCCCACTCACTGCGTTAGTTCTGTTCTATGTTGTCTCCCCTGTGGTGTCTGCACAGACGCTCGGCTGCGCATGCGCAGTGTGGCTCGCATCCGGGAGTGCCGCTTAGCGTCTAACGCTGTCATGGTGATGTTTCGCCATGCATCTGATGCGCGGCGCGTCCCGTGTTGTGGGCGTCACTGGGCGTGGGTGCTGAGCGCCGATTTGCACTCATCACAGGTGAGTTCAACCTTGTTTTATTCATTTATAAACCCTCTGAGCATTACATTAAACTAGCCTCCTGACGAAGCCGGTCTATCGGGCGAAACGCGCGTCGAGGCGTCTGTTCACCCATCCAGTTCTTCTGACCCCTCACGCTCCTCAACATGTCTCAGGGTATGTGTTCATTCGGTCTAGCCATGGCAGTTATCTCTTTTTTTGCTATCTGAGCTGCTACACCTTCTGATATACATTAGTATCTGCATTGTTCCCTGTGCCAGCACTGCACGTTCTATTACACCTTCTGATATACATTGGTATCTGCATTGTTTCTTGTGCCAGCATTGCACGTTCCATTGGATGCATACCTATTCAGATGCACCCTTTATTTATCGTGCTGGCCTTGATGCATTATTACATGTAGATTGCCACATGCACATTGCTTTTTCTATATGCTATCATATATCGTGTAGGTTCTGTCTGTGTATAGGTTATTATCTCTGTACACTGGTATTTTTTGCCAGCAATATTGTGCCATATGTCACATTATACACCCCTGGGCTTGTGTGTTATTTATTATCATTTGAGCGTGTTTAAGGTCATTAGTGGACGGTTGATTCTGTCGGTCATGGTCTTGTACATCTGACCCTGCTGTTTATGTCTCCGTATATGTTGTATCATTCCTCTTTTTCCTATTATTGTGCTATTTTGTCATTATATTTAATAAAGATATTTTTTGTACTTTTCATATTGAGTACAATATTTCTTTCAGGGATATGTCCCAATTGGTTCGTTTCTAGGTTTAACCCGTGACTTCCAAGCCTTCCTCCGGACTTTTCGTGTGGTGTTTGAGGAGCGTGGTCGGGTCTCATCTGCAGTGGCTTCTTTGATTAACCTACGCTAAGGAGACACCTCCGTGAGTGGGTACGCCATCCACTTCCGCACCCTGGCCGGAGAGCTGTTATGGAACAATGAGGCGCTGGTGGCTGCATTCTGGCATGGACTGGCTCCTAAAATTAAGGACGAACTTGCCGCTCGGGATCTGCCGTCTGCCCTGAATGACCTCATCCTTCTGTACGCCCGGATTGATATGCGGATCCGAGAACGCCTCCAAGAGGTTCGTCGGGATGGAGGCCTTCCTAGTCTAGTCCCTACTTTGCAGCAACCCCTGCTGTCCTCAGATGTCGATCCTCCTAAGGAGTCTGTGATGATGGACCAGTGTAAGTTATCCACCCAGGAGAGACAACGAAGACGCACTTCTGGACTCTGCTAATTTCATCCGTAGAGACCTGGTGGACCTTCTGCAATTACCCACCACCCCTCTGGAGAGCCTGTTGACAGTTGCTTCAGTAAATGGACTACCTCTGCCAGACCCAGTTATAGCTGTGACCAAGCCGCTGAGGCTCCAAGTAGGGGCCCTTCACTCGGACATCTTGATTTTTTCTCCGGATCCTATGACGCATCAGAGACATGTCCGTCAAGTTCTGCTATGGTTAATGGAGAATCGTCTGTACGCCAAGTTGGAGAAGTTCGTGTTTGACAGAGATACTCTACGCTTCCTAGGCTACATTGTCTCGAATCGAGGTGTCGAGATGGATCCTGAAAAGGTAAAGTCTGTCCTGGAATGGCCACGCCCTCAAGGCTTGAGGGCCATACAGCGCTTTTTGGGATTCACCAATTTTTACAGCCAATTTGTTCCAAACTTCTCCTCACTGACTTCTCCCATCTCTAACCTCACTAAGAAGGGTATGAACGCCAAGGTGTGGACTCCCGAGGCAGAGTCCACATTCAATAGCCTGAAGAGTGCCTTCACGTCAGCCTCTATCCTCCATCATCTGGATGTCTCTCTGCAGTTCTCGTTGGAGGTGGACGCATCCTCTGCCGGTGCTGGTGCATTCCTGTTCCAGAGAGGTCCCAAGGGCAAGTCAAGGGTATGTGGATATTTCTCTAAGCTCTCCTCTTCCGCAGAACGCAACTACTCAATTGGGCATCAGGAGTTACTGGCTGTAGCGTCCATGGCCGCAGGCCGTCGGGTTTACTCACCTCCCAACGCCCGCAGCCATGGATCTGTGAGCGCTGGTCCCCATCTCCTTCCTAGGAGTCGCCAGCGCTCATTTCCGCTCCATTCAGCGGTGTCCCGTAGGGTGCGCGCGCACGCTCGTGCCCGGCCTTAAAGGGCCAGCGCGCGCAAATAGGAGGAAGTCATCATCATCAACTGCCACGATTTCCTGGTCTATAAGAAGGCCCCTGGCCTTCTAATCCTTGCCTGAGCGTTGTTAGTTTTCCCAGTCTGTCTTGCAAATGGTCCCTTAGTGTTTCCCGTTCCTGCTGTGACCCGTGCCTTGTTCCCCGTTCCTGTTTCCCATGCTGTTCCTTAGTGTCAAGTCGTGCCACGTCCTGTGTCATCTGCCACGTCCGGAGGAATCCGCCACGTCCTGTGTCATCTGCCACGTCCGGAGGAATCCGCCACGTATGTGTCATCTGCCACGTCCGGAGGAATCCGCCACGTCCGGAGGAATCCGCCACGTCTGGCGCAACTTGCGGCTCCTGTGTCCTCCGCCACGTTTGGCGCTATCTGCTGCATTCATCTCCATCTATGCCAGAGCTTCGGCCACCGTCTGGACTATCCAGGTACCCTTGTGCGGGACATTGTATTTCTGGGGTTTCCTGTTGTTTGGCCAGCTGCCTCCCCGCTACGGCGGTACGGCCTAGTGGGTCCACTACCCGCATCATGACAGTACGCTCAGGCCATGGACCCCGCTGGTCAACCTGAGACCTTGACGAAACAAGCCATGCTGTCCGAGATGGAGGATCTCCAGTCACTACAAGACCAGCTCCTCCTGTCGGTGAACGCCATAGCCCATCGGATGCTTGCTCCAACCACAGTCATCACCGCACCCGTTCCTGTGGTTCCTCCTGCTACACTTCCTGTCTGTACCGGTGCCAACCCCCTGTGTTTCTTGCCGCTACCTCCACGCTATGACGGAGATCCGAGGTCCTGCAGGTTTTTTTTTATTCAGTGCCTGATCCATTTCAGACTACATGCCGGGTCCTTCTGTTCGGATGACGTCAGGATCGCCTTCATCATCTCTCTCCTTACTGGCAAAGCCCTGGCATGGGCTAATTCTCTGTGGGAACATCAGGGACCAGAGACCCGGGGCTTGCAGTGCTTCTTGCGGACCTTCTGCTCGATCTTTGAGGAACTTGGGAGAGTTTCTTCGGCTGCTGCATCCTTGCTGACCCTACACCAGGGAGACCTCTCCGTGGGCGAGTATGCCATCCAGTTATGTATCCTGGCTGCTGAATTGACCTGGAAAAACGTTTCTTTGGTGGCTACATTCTGGCAGGGACTGTCTTCAGGGATCAAGGACGAGCTGGCTGCTCGCGATCTGCCATCTACCCTGGACGATCTTATCCTACTCGCCTCCCGGGTTGACATGAGGATCCGGGAGCGTTCCCAAGAGGTTCTCCGGGAGAGAGTACTTCCTAGGCTGGATTCTACTTTCCAGCAATCCTCCTCAGTCATCCCACCAGAGGATCCTATGCAGAGTAATTATGACAAATTGTCTACCCAGGAGAGACAACGCAGACGCACTTCTGGACTTTGTCTGTATTGTGGCCTCAGAGGCCATATTGTGCGTCTGTGTCCCCAGAGGCCAGAGAGACACCTAGGATTGGTTGGAGAGACAATCCTAGGTGGAACGAAACCTAACAGAGCATTCTGTTCCAAATTGACTATTCCTGTGACCCTAGTATCCGGCGACAGGACGAATCAAGTTTCTGCCTATCTTGACTCTGGCTCTGCTGCTAACTTCATCCAGAAAGAGAAAGAGGATCATCTTCAGGTGCCCACAGTTCCCCTAGAGACGTCTTTGGCTGTTGCCTCAGTTAATCGACTGCCTCTGCCTGATCCCATCATTTCAAAAACCAAGCCGTTGAAGCTCCAAGTTGGAGTCCTGCATTTTGAATTTATTTCTTTCCTTGTTTTGCCCAAGGCCATCAATCCTGTTCTGCTGGGCCTGCCTTGGCTTCGACTACATGCCCCAGTCCTGGACTGGAATTCTGGAGAGGTTCTCCAATGGGGCTCCAAGTGCCATGGTCGTTGTCTGTTGCAGATCCATCCTGTCAAGCCTCCTCTGCCTCAGTCATTGGCTGGACTGCCTCCCCAGTTTGCTCAGTATGCAGATGTTTTCAGCAAAAGGGAGGCTGAGACGCTGCCTCCACATCGGACCTATGACTGCCCCATTGAACTGGTTCCTAATGCCTCTCTCCCCCGTGGACGGGTATATCCTCTCTCCTTGCCTGAGTCTCTATCCATGTCGGCCTATATAAAGGAGAATCTGGAGAGGGGTTTCATACGAAAGTCTTCCTCCCCGGCCGGGGCTGGATTCTTCTTCGTTAAAAAGAAGGACGGATCCCTTCGTCCCTGCATTGACTACCGGCGCCTCAACCTGATCACAGTCAAGAACAAATACCCGTTGCCACTCATTTCTGAGCTGTTTGATCGCATACGAGGAGCCAACATTTTTTCTAAGCTAGACCTGCGCGGGGCTTACAATCTAGTCCGGATTCGCCGGGGTGATGAATGGAATACGGCATTTAACACCCGGGACGGGCACTACGAATACCTAGTGATGCCCTTCGGACTGTGTAATGCTCCCGCAGTTTTTCAGGAGTTCGTTAACAATATCTTCCAAGATCTACTCTATGTCTGTGTTGTTGTTTATCTCGATGATATTTTGATTTTCTCCCCAGATCCGACGACTCATCGGAGGCATGTCCGTCAGGTTCTACTATGATTGAGGGAGAATCATTTATACGCCAAGCTGGAGAAGTGCGTCTTTGAGAAGAATTCTCTGCCCTTCCTGGGCTACATCATCTCGGATCAAGGCCTCAAAATGGATCCTGAGAAAGTGAAAGCTGTCCTGGAGTGGCCACGTCCTCAAGGCTTAAGGGCCATACAGCGGTTCCTGGGATTCGCTAATTTCTACTGGCAGTTTATTCCTAACTTCTCTTCCCTGACGGCTCCCATCTCGACCCTTACCAAGAAGAGTGTGAACGCCAAAGTGTGGACTCCAGAGGCTGAGTCCGCATTTATTAGCCTCAAGAAAGCCTTCACTTCAGCCTCGATCCTCCATCATCCTGACGTATCTCGGCAGTTCTCTCCAGAAGTGGACGCTTCCTCTGTTAGTGCAGGTGCACTTCTGTTCCAGAGGAGCTCCAAAGGAAAGGCAGTAGTATGTGGCTACTACTCAAGACTATTTTTTTCTGCTGAGCGCAATTAATCCATTGGAGATCGGGAGCTACTGGCCATCAAATTGGCTCTGGAGGAGTGGAGACATCTTCTAGTGGAGACTCCTGGATGTGAGTTTGGACTTTTCCTCAGCCTATCACCCCCAGTCCAATGGGCAAGTCGAAAGGATCAACCAGATCATGGAAAATTATCTCTGCCACTTCATCTCTTCACAGCACGATAACTGGGTACAGCTTCTTCCATGGGCCGAGTTTTCATACAACAACCACACAAGTGAGTTTCACATCGTGTACAGTCAACATCCCAGAGTCCCTCTTCCTGTGTCGACTTCATCTCAGGTACCCGCTGCTGACTCTGCATATGGGGAATTCCTGCAAATCTGGCAACAGACCCGGTCCTCTATTTTGCTGGCGGTAGATCGCATGAAGCGAAAGGCAGATACTAGGGGACTCAGTATCTTCCGGGGACTAAAGTCTGGCTGTCCTCTCGGAATATTCGCTTGAAGGTGCCTTCATACAAGTTTGCTCCCAGGTTCCTTGGTCCTTTCGAGATCCTGCAACAGATCAACCCCGTCTCCTATAAGCTGCGGCTGCCTCCTACCCTCAGAATTCCTAACTTCTTCCATGTGTCCCTCTTGAAACCAGTGGTCCTGAACCGCTACAGCAAGACTTCTTGTTCCACAGTTGCTCCCAGCGGTCCTTCTGTTGTATTCGAGGTAAAAGATATCATGGACTGCAAAAGGGTAGGAGGAAGGACTTTCTATTTGGTGGACTGGAGAGGGTTTGGTCCTGAGGAGAGGTCCTGGGAGCCAGAGGAGAACCTCAGCGCTCTTGCTCTTATTAAAAAGTTCCTCTCTCGCTCTGGCCTCAAGTAGTGGGGGCGTAAGAGGGGGGATACTGTAGCATCCATGGCCGCGGGCTGTTGGGATTACTCACCTCCCGACGCCCGCAGCCATGGATCTGTGAGCGCTGGTCCCCATCGCCTTCCTAGGAGACGCCAGCGCTCACTTCCGCTCCGTTCGGCTGTGTCCCGTAGGGTGCGCACGCACGCTCGTGCCCGGCCTTAAAGGGCCAGCGCGCGCAAATAGGAGGAAGTCATCATCATCAACTGCCACGATTTCCTGGTCTATAAGTAGGCCTCTGGCCTTCTAATCCTTGCCTGAGCGTTGTTAGTTTTCCCAGTCTGTCATGAAAAATGGTCCCTTAGTGTTTCCCGTTCCTGCTTTGACCCGTGCCTTGTTCCCCGTTCCTGTTTCCCGTGCTGTTCCTTAGTATCAAGTCGTGCCACGTCCTGTGTCATCTGCCTCGTCCGGAGGAATCCGCCACGTCCTGTGTCATCTGCCACGTCCAGAGGAATCCGCCACATCCTGTGTCATCTGCCACGTCCGGAGGAATCCGCCATGTCCTGTGTCATCTGCCACGTCCGGAGGAATCCGCCACATCCAGAGGAATCCGCCACGTCTAGCGCAACTTGCGGCTCCTGTGTCATCCGCCACGTTTGCCGCTATCTGCTGCATTCATCTCTATCTTTGCCAGAGCTTCGGCCACCGTCTGGACTATCCAGGTACCCTTGTGCGGGACATTGTATTTCTGGGGTTTCCTGTTGTTTGGCCAGCTGCCTCCCCGCTACGGCGGTACGGCCTAGTGGGTCCACTACCCGCATCGTGACACTGGCCATCAAATAGGCTCTGGAAGAGTGGAGACATCTACTAGAGGACGCAGCTCATCCGATCCTATTTTTTACAGACCACAAGAATCTGACCTACCTCCAGACGGCCCAACGGCTGAACCCTCGTCAGGCCAGGTGGTCACTGTTCTTTATCAGGTTCCAGTGTGATGGCCGATGCCTTGTCCAGGTCTATCGAGACGGAAGACACCATGGAGATTCCACAGAACATAATTGATCCGTATTGCATTGTCTCTGTCAATCCCCTGCAAGTTGGGGACATTCCTCCAGGGAGGACGTTTGTGCGCCTGGCTGATCGTGGAAGAATCCGCCGCTGGGGACACCCCTCTAGACTGGCAGGTCACGCGGGGGTCCGTAAGACCCGGGATCTGATTGCTCGTCATTTCTGGTGGCCCACGCTGCCCAAGGACATTATGGACTTCGTTTCTTCCTGTTCTGTATGTGCAGCCAACACAGGCCGCTCATTCTAGACCTGCTGGTCTGCTCCAGCTATTGCCTGTGCCCAATGCTCCCTGGCATCATATAGCTATGGACTTTATTACGGACCTGCCTCTCTCTGCTGGATGCAGTGCTTTCTGGGTGGTGGTGGACGATTTTCGAAGATGGCCCACTTCGTTCCTCTGACCGGTCTTCCTTCTGCTCCTCAGTTGGCTAAGCTGTTCATCCAACACATCTTCCGCCTGCACAGCTTGCCGCAGCATATTATGTCTGATCGGGGGGTTCAGTTTACCTCGAAGTTCTGGAGAGCCCTCTGCGGACTCCTCGGTGTGAAGTGGGACTTTTCCTCAGCCTACCATCCTTAGTCCAATGGTCAGGTCGAGAGGATAATTCAGATCTTGGAGAACTACCTACGCCACTTCATCTCCAAGCAGCATGATGACTGGGTGCAGTTGCTCCCATGGGCTGAATTCTCCTACAATAATCACACCAGCGAGTCTACAAGGAATACACCATTCTTCATTGTCTACAGCCAGCACCCTCTCAGACTCGATCCTCCATCCTAATGGCAGTCAACCGCATGAAACGGAAGGCTGATAAAAGTAGAAGAGAACCTCCTCAGTTTCTTCCTGGCACAAAGGTCTGGCTGTCTTCTAGGAATATCTGACTAAGTGTGCCGTCATGCAAATTTGCTCCCAGGTTCCTCGGACCATTCGAGATCCTGCAGCAGATCAATCCTGTCGCCTACAAGCTTCGGCTGCCTCCTACCCTCAGGATCTCCAACTCCTTCCATGTCTCCCTCCTGAAACATGTGGTTCTGAACTGCTATACCAAGATTACTAGCCCTGCGGTTGCCTCCAGCGGCCCTTCGGACACCTTTGTGGTTAAAAAGATCTTGGACACCAAGAAAGTGAGAGGAAAGACTTTTCATTTGGTGGATTGGAAGGGGTTTGGTCCTAAAGAAAGGTCCTGGGACCCAGAGGAGAACCTCAATGCCCCTACTATTCTGAAAAAGTCTCTCTCTCGCTCTGGGGCCAAGAAGAGGGGGCATAAGAGGGGGGATACTGTAATGTCAGTGGCTGCGGACCGTTAGCTCCAATCTCCTCCTGACAGCCGCAGCCAGGAGTCGGCTCGCGTCCACTCACACTCAGCCGGATCCCTAGGGTGCACGCGCACGCTCGTGCCCGCTCTTAAAGGGGCAGCACTCGCACCAGACTGTGGGAACGGGATTAAGGTGAGTTTGAATAGTTTGTTATTTTATTGTAATAAAAAAGTGTGTGGCTATATCTACAGGGGTGGCTTTATCTACAGGGGGGCTTTATCTACAGGGGGGCTTTATCTACAGGGGGCTTTATCTAAGGGGGGGCTATATATAATGAGAGGGCTTTATCTACAGGGGGCTTTATCTACGGGGGGGCTTTATCTACAGGGGGACTTTATCTACAGGGGGGCTTTATCTACAGAAGGACTTTATCTTCGGGGGGAGGGCTTTAACTACAGGTGGTACTTTTTCTATGGGGGCTTTATCTATGGGGGGCTTTATCTATGGGGAGCTATATACAGGGGTGGGCTATCTGTGGAGCACTATATACAGGGGTGGTGTTAAGGATCTGCCAGGCACAGCTTCTGTATCCACGCCCATAGGTAATCAGTCTGCACCTGCTTCTATGTCTGTGAGACTGACTCCATCTTCCACCACCCAGGATGGCAGGCTTAGGAGTGGGAGAGCCTATCAACCTGGCCAGACGGAGCTAGCTCCCACCCTCTGTCTATTTATACCTGCCTTTCCTGTTCCTCCTTGCTTGTGATTCTTCTCTGTTGGTTTCGGGACCCTGCTGCAGCTTCTTGAACTACTTGTCCCTGCTTCGTATTGACCCTGGCTTACTGACTACTCTTCTGCTCTGCGTTTGGTACCTCGTACACTCCTGGTTTGACTCGGCTTGTTCACTACTCTCCTGCTCTGCGTTTGGCACCTCGTACTCTCCTGGTTTGACTCGGCTCGTTTACTACTCTTGTTGCTCACGGTGTTGCCGTGGGCAACTGCCCCGTTTCCCTTTGTTCTGTGTTTCCTTGTCTGGATGTGTCTGTCGTGCACTTACTGAGTGTAGGGACCGTCGCCCAGTTGTACCCCGTCGCCTAGGGCGGGTCGTTGCAAGTAGGCAGGGACTGAGTGGCGGGTAGATTAGGGCTCACTTGTCTGTTTCCCTATCCCTGTCATTATATAATCACAAGCCCATATACCTACTCTACCCTGGTCCCTCACACTACTATGGACCCCTTGAGACCCTGGCTCAGCAAATGCAGGGTCTCTCCCTACAGGTCCAGGCCCTGGCTCAGAGGGTCAACCAGCCTGATGCTACCATGGTAGTGACCCTCACCTCACCTCTTGAACCCCACCTCAAGTTGCCTGACCGGTTCTCAGGGGACCGGAAGACTTTTTTCTCCTTTTGGGAGAGTTGTAGGCTCTATTTTCGCCTAAAGCCCCACTCCTCAGGTTCTGAGAGATAGCAGGTGGGTATAACTATGTCCCGGCTCCAGGAAGGGCCCCAAGAATGGGCCTTCTCCTTGGCTCCGGACGCCCCTGAACTTTCCTCCGTTGATCTTTTCTTTTCTGCTCTCGGACTCATGTATGACCAGACTGACAGGACTGCCTTTGCCGAGAGTCAGCTGGTGACCTTACGTCAGGGTAAGAGACCTGTTGAGGAGTATTGCTCTGACTTTAGGAAGTGGTGCGTAGCTTCTCGGTGGAATGACCCTGCCTTAAGGTGCCTGAAAGACCTGCTAGTTAGCTATCCCTCTTCTGACTCCCTAGACCAGGTTATGGCTTTAGCGGTACGACTTGACCGACGTCTCAGGGAACGACAACGTGAACGTTTATGTGTTTTCTCCTCTGACTCCCCCATGATTCCATCTCGAGGTTCCGTTGCTTCGTGCTTCCACGGAAGACTCGGAGGTACCTATGCAACTCGGGGCCTCCGTGTCCCCCCAACAACGTAGAGAGTTCCGCAGGAAGAATGGTCTCTGCTTCTATTATGGGGATGACAAGCATCAAGTGAACACCTATCCTAGGCATAAGAATAAGCAGCCGGAAAACTTCCGTGCCTAAGTGATCATCGGGGAGGTCACTTGGGCGCACAGGTATTTCCCGTAAATATGAAACGTAAAAGAATCTTGCTTCCCTTTCAGGTCTCTTTTGGTGGTAGGTCTGCTACCGGCAGTGCCTTCGTGGATTCAGGGTCGTCTGCTAATATCATGTCTGTGGAATTTGCTATGTCTCTAGCTATGCCTTTGATTGATTTGCCTAAACCTGTCCCGGTAGTGGGTATCGACTCCACTCCTCTTGCTAATGGTTATTTTACACAGCATACCCCTGTTTTTGAACTCCTTGTTGGCTCCATGCATTTGGAGCAGTGCTCTGTACTGTTGATGCAGGGATTATCGCCGATTTGGTTTTAGGCCTTCCCTGGTTGCAGTTGCATAATCCCACATTTGACTGGAATACTGGGGAGCTTACCAAATGGGGTAATGAATGCTTGACGTCATGTTTTTCTGTTAATTCTATTTCTCCCCCTGAGGAGGTGAACACACTACCTGAGTTTGTTCAGGACTTTGCTGATGTTTTCTCTAAGGAGGCCTCCGAAGTGTTACCTCCTCATAGAGAATTCGATTGCGCTATCGATTTGGTACCAGGAGCTAAGCTCCCTAAGGGTAGGATATTTAATCTCTCTTGTCCCGAACGTGAAGCCATGAGAGAGTATATCCAGGAATGCCTGGCCAAGGGTTACATTCGCCCCTCTACTTCTCCGGTAGGTGCTGGCTTCTTCTTCGTAGGGAAGAAGGATGGTGGTCTTAGGCCATGCATTGACTACCGTAACTTGAATAAGGTCACTGTAAGGAACCAGTATCCCCTTCCTTTGATTCCTGATCTCTTTAATCAGGTTCAGGGGGCCCAATGATTCTCTAAGTTTGATCTACAGGGGGCGTATAACCTTATCCGCATCAAAGAGGGGGATGAGTGAAAGACTGCGTTTAACACGCCCGAAGGTCATTTTGAATACCTCGTCATGCTCTTTGGGTTGTGTAATGCTCCCGCGGTCTTCCAGAATTTCATAAATGAGATTTTAAGAGATTACCTGGGGGTATTTCTTGTAGTGTACCTTGATGACATACTTGTGTTTTCCAAGGACTGGTCCTCCCACATTGAGCAGGTCAGGAAGGTGCTCCAGGTCCTTCGGGAAAACAAACTGTTTGCGAAGACCGAAAAATGTGTGTTTGGGGTGCAGGAGATACAATTTTTGGGTCAAATCCTCACTCCTCATGAATTCCGCATGGACCCCGCCAAGGTCCAGGCTGTGGCGGGATGGGTCCAACCTGCCTCCCTGAAGGCGTTACAGTGCTTCTTGGGGTTCGCTATTTATTACAGGAGATTTATTGCTAACTTCTCGGTCATCGCTAAGCCTCTTACGGACCTCACTCGCAAGGGTGCTGATCTCCTCCACTGGCCTCCTAAGGCTGTCCAGGCTTTTGAGGCCCTTAAGAAGTGCTTTATCTCGGTCCCGGTGTTGGTTCAGCCCAACCAAATGGAGCCATTTATCGTGGAGGTTGACGCGTCCGAGGTGGGAGTGGGGGCTGTCTTGTCCCAGGGTACCAGGTCCCTCACCCATCTCCGTCCCTGTGCCTACTTCTCTAGGATGTTTTCGCCCACTGAGAGTAACTATGATATTGGCAACCGCGAACTTTTATCCATTAAATGGGCATTTGAAGAGTGGCACCACTTCCTGGAGGGGGCTAGGCACCAGGTAATGGTCCTTACCGACCACAAGAATCTGGTTTTCCTAGAATCGGCCCAGAGGCTAAACCCGAGACAAGCTCGATGGGCGTTATTTTTTACCAGATTCAATTTTTTGGTTACCTATAGGGCTGGGTCTAAAAATATTAAGGCTGATGCACTGTCGCGTAGCTTCATGGCCAGCCCTCCTTCGGAGGAAGATCCTGCTTGTATTTTGCCTCCAGGTATAATAATTTCCTCTATTGATTCTGATTTAGTCTCTGAAATTGCTGCTGATCAAGGTTCAGCTCCCGGGAACCTTGCTGAGAACAAGCTCTTTGTTCCCCTGCAATTCCAGCTAAGGGTACTAAGAGAAAATCATGACTCCGCACTATCTGGTCATCCAGGCATCCTGGGTACCAAGCACCTCATTGCCAGAAACTATTGGTGGCCTGGGTTGCCTAAAGACGTTAAGGCCTGCGCCCAGGTCCCGACCAGCGGGCTTACTACGTTCTTTGCCCATTCCCCAGAGACCTTGGACCCATATCTCCATGGATTTTATCACCGATTTGCCTCCATCTCAAGGCAAGTCGGTGGTGTGGGTTGTAGTAGACCGCTTCAGTAAGATGTGCCACTTTGTGCCCCTCAAAAAACTACCCAATGCTAAGACGTTAGCTACCTTGTTTGTCAAACACATCCTGCGTCTCCATGGGGTCCCTGTCAATATTGTTTCTGACAGAGGGGTACAATTTGTTTCTTTGTTTTGGAGAGCCTTCTGTAAAAAGTTGGAGATTGATCTGTCCTTCTCCTCTGCCTTCCATCCTGAAACTAATGACCAAACCGAGAGGACTAATCAGTCTCTAGAACAATATTTAAGGTGTTTTATCTCTGACTGTCAATATTATTGGGTCTCATTCATTCCCCTCGCCGAATTTTCCCTTAATAACCGGGTCAGTAACTCGTCAGGGGTCTCCCCTTTTTCTGTAATTTTGGGTTTAATCCACGGTTCTCCTCCGTTTCACCTGGTAGTTTCAACAATCCCGAGGTAGAGGTCGTTCATCGGGAACTGTGCACAGTCTGGGCGCAGGTTCAGAAGAACCTAGAGGTGTCCCAGAGCATACAAAAAACTCAGGCAAATAGAAGATGTTCTGCTAACCCCTTGTTTATGGTCGTGGATCTGGTGTGGCTATCGTCAAAGAACTTGCGCCTTAAAGTCCCGTCCAAGAAGTTTGCTCCCCGGTTTATAGGGCCGTACAAGGTCATTGAAGTCCTCAATCCTGTCTCCTTCCGACTGGAGTTGCCCCCATCTTTTCGAATACACGACGTGTTTCATGCCTCCCTCCTTAAACGCTGCTCCCCGTCCTTGGCTCCCTCGAGGAAACCTCCTGTCCCCGTTCTCACCCCTGAGGGGGTAGAATTCGAGGTGGCCAAGATTGTGGACAGCAAGATGGTCCAAAGCTCCCTCCAGTACCTGGTCCATTGGAGAGGATACGGGCCTGAGGAGAGGACTTGGGTACCCGCCCGGGATGTTCACGCTGGGGTATTGGTCAGGAGGTTCCACCTTTGTTTCCCCAATAAACCAGGTCCATCTAGAAAGGGTCTGGTGGCCCCTCATAAAAGGGGGGGTACTGTTAAGGATCTGCCAGGCATAGCTTCTGTATCCACGCCCATAGGTAATCAGTCTGCACCTGCTTCTATATCTGTGAGACTGACTCCATCTTCCACCACTCAGGATGGCAGGCTTAGGAGTGGGAGAGCCTATCACAGCCTGGCCAGACGGAGCTAGCTCCCACCCTCTGTCTATTTATACCTGCCTTTCCTGTTCCTCCTTGCTTGTGATTCTTCTATGTTGGTTTCCTGGCCCTGCTGCAGCTTCTTGAACTACTTCTCCCTGCTTCGTATTGACCCTGACTTACTGACTACTCTTCTGCTCTGTGTTTGGTACCTCGTACACTCCTGGTTTGACTCTCGTGCACTTACTGAGTGTAGGGACCGTCACCCAGTTGTACCCCGTCGCCTAGGGCAGGTCGTTGCAAGTAGGCAGGGACTGAGTGGCGGGTAGATTAGGACTCACTTGTCTGTTTCCCTATCCCTGTCATTACAGGTGGGCTATCTTTGGAAAACTATATACAGGGGTGGGCTATATCTACAGGGGGGGGCTATATACAGGGGTTGGCTATCTGTGGAGCACTATATACAGGGGTGGACTATATGTGGAGCACTATATACAGGGGTGGGCTATGTCTACAGGTGGGCTATATACAGGGGTGTGCTATATGGGGAACTATCTACAGGGGACTATATGGGGGGCACTATCTACAGGGGGCTCTATGGCAGGCACTATCTACAGGGGGCACGGTGTGTGTGTGTGTGTGTGTGTGTGTGTGTTTGTGTGTGTGTGTGTGTGTGTGTGGGACACAGTGTATGGTGTATAGTATGCCATTATATTTAGGGGCGTAGTGTGTGGTATAATGAGAACTTTATCTTTGTTTATAGGTGTAGAAATGTTGGAAAACTGCAGAAATGGACTGTGACTGGGAGAAGTCATCATAGAGGTCTGGACCGGATGGAGAAAAAGAACTAGAATCTGAGACGTCACCGGTGAGTCATTTAATGCTAATTTTTATTCTGCCTTTAATCAGTACTGTAGTCACTGTATGATCTGCAGCGAGATGATCGATGGTATGATTATGATATGATTTATTTTTTGTGAAACAGCATCTCCCAGCGTATCTTTACCATTGTTCGGGCCAGGCTGGGAGCTGGAAACAAATTAGTGCAAACCTATACGGCAGGGGTTGCACTAAATTGAGCTGTATTTGTGCTGGTGCTTTATATATGTAATGAGCACTATTCTGGTGTTGTGTATAGAAGTGTATTGCTTGTAAAATGTACAAATGTTTTTATGCTCGTGTTACATAAAAAGAAATGTAGAAAAGAAATGACATGTCATTGATTGGTAGAGAAAACAAACAGCGAGGGGGAAGGAGATGTCTGGAAATAGGTTGGGGGGGGGCACCAAACCGAATCTTTGCCCCTGGTGCTGGAGAACCTAGCTACGCCTCTCCATAATACATCGGCACAAGTTCTCAGAACCTTTGTACTGATATCCTCCAGCCCTGGTGCTTTCCTTATATTTAATTGTATTTACTGTTTTCTCACCTCCTTAGGAATAACCATAAAAACCCTATCTATTTGTCCTCCCTCTTCTGCACTATGTTCCCTCTCCTCTTTATCCACACCATTCACAATATCCCCCCTTAATTTAATTTTATCCGAAAATCTATTAAAATATTGATTACTTTATTCACTTTCATCTTCATCAATAACACTTGTTTGCGTCCTCATTGCCGTTGTAACCTTCATTCCTGACCAAACCTCCCAATTTTTTGCAAATTTTAATTCTGATTTCCTTCTATACACCTCTTTACTTTCTCTGATTTAACTCTTCAGTTCCCTTTGCACTAACCCAATTTCCTCACCGTCCCTGTCTCTATAGGCCTTTTTCTTCCAGTTTAATAACTCTTTAAGATCTTTCCCCACCCATGGTTTGTTATTTTCAAAACACTTCACCTGCACTTCTTGTATAATTAGATCCGTAAAAAAATTGATGTAATCAGTTATACATTACGTAACATCATTAATATCACTTCCATCTGTCTCTAATCCAAAAACACTCCAATCAATAATTTCAAAACAAGTCCGTAACTTTTCTTCATTTTCCGGAGTCCATCTCTTTACTATTTTAACATCAACCCGTTTCGATTTTACTTTCAGACGATATAACGGTTGATACAAAACCAAATTATGGTCCGAATGACCCAATGGCTGCATTATATTAATACAATAGTAAAAGTCTAATTTTTTGTCTCACCCCTTGTGTCACATTTCACATACTGGGTAAACTTTGAAAGAACCCTACTCATTATAGCATGAAAAAAATCCCCTGTCAATACAAAAATACTGTCTGGATATTTGGTTAGGATACCAGTCACTACAGTAGACAAGACCTCACTTGCTGCACCTGCATCAGCTGAAGGCGGAATATACACCACACCCACCATAATGACATTAAATTCATGTGGCAAGTAATATGGTCTTATTCCTACTACAAGCAATTCAATATCAGTGCTGAAATGTGTTTCTTTCAAAGCTATATGCCCCGGATGACAAAATTTACTATTAATATACAGTACTAACTCCCCCCCTTTCTTCTTCCCAGTACACATAAAGTCTTTATCGGCTCGTATAGTTTCAAACCCGAGGAGTCTAATGCCCTTGATACATGATTCATGATACATGATTCATGATACATGATACGGAAACCGCGGCAAAAACCACGGCAAAAAACGGCCGAAATTGCCTTCCATTGATTTCAATGGGAGGGGGAGGTGTTTTTTTCCAGCGCGCAGAAAAACCGTCTCGCGGGAAAGAAAGAAGCGACATGCCCTATCTTTTGGCGTTTACGTCTCTGACCCTCCATTGACATCAATGGGAGGCAGAGAAAGCGTATTTGGCGGTGTTTCCTGCCCGCAGTACTCAATGGCCGCGGGCAAAAAAACGCAGCAAAAACGCGACAGATGGTGTGCAGACAGATCTAAATCTGCCTCAAAATTGCAGATGGAATTTTGAGGCAGAATTTTATGCCTGCAAAAAAACTCTGTGTGAACATACCCTAATACTTGCATCTGTGATCGCACTGTGCAGTCACGTCTCCATAAAAGCAAGAAGGCAACATTCCCTTATGTCGCGGACATACATCCCCATTGCAACAAGCTCATCCAATTTATTACATATCGATCTAACATTCCCCATTAATACTGACGGAATTGCTGGTTTATACCTCCTCCTTTTTTCCCTCACCTTACGACCTGCCCTACATCCCCTAAAAGGCCGCTATAATGATGGGGTAGGGAGACAGACAGGTGAGCCCTATTCTACCCGCCACTCAGTCCCTGCGAACTTGCACGGCCCGACCTAGGCGACAGCGTACAACTGGGCGACGGTCCCTACCCTCAATGGTAGCCTGAGTGGTAACAGATCGAGTCACTCTATTAGACTTAGGAGCAGTTGCAGACTGATTAACCACGGGCATCGACACAGAAGCTGTGTCTGGAAGATCCTTTACAGTACCCCCCTTTTATGAGGGGCCACTGGACCCTTTCTAGGAGGACCTGGCTTATTGGGGAACCGAAGATGGAACCTCCTGAGCAATACCCCAGCGTGAACATCCTGGGCGGGTACCCAAGTCCTCTCCTCAGGCCTGTATCCTCTCCAATGGACCAGATACTGGAGGGAGCCTTGGACCATCCTGCTGTCCACAATCCTGGCCACCTCAAATTCTACCCCTTCAGGGGTGAGAACAGGGACCGGAGGTTTCCTCGAGGTAGCCAAGGATGGGGAGCAGCATTTCAGGAGGGAGGCATGAAACACGTTGTGTATTCGAAAAGACGGGGTTAACTCCAGTCGGAAGGAGACAGGGTTAAGGACTTCAATGACCTTGTACGGCTCTATATACCGGGGAGCAAATTTTTTGGACAGGACTTTAAGGCGCAAATTTTTTGAAGACAGCCACACCAGATCCCCGACCACAAACAAGGGGTTAGGAGAATGTCTTCTACCTGCCTGAGTCATTTGTATGCTCTGGAACGCCTCTAGGTTCTTCTGAACCTGGGCCCAGACTGTGCACAATTCCCGATGAACGACATCTACCTCGGGATTGTTGGAACCACCAGGTGAAATGGAGGAGAACCGTGGATTAAACCCAAAATTACAGAAAAAGGGGGAGACCCCTGACGAGTTACTGACCCGGTTATTAAGTGAAAATACGTATCATATTGACAGTCAGAGATAAAACACCTTAAATATTGTTCTAGAGACTGAATAGTCCTCTCGGTTTGGCCATTAGTTTCAGGATGGAAGGCCGAGGAGAAGGACAGATCAATCTCCAACTTTTTACAGAAAGCTCTCCAAAACAATGAAACAAATTGCACCCCTCTGTCAGAAACAATATTGACAGGAACCCCATGGAGACGCAGGATGTGTTTGACAAACAAGGTAGCTAACGTCTTGGAACTGGGTAGTTTCTTGAGGGGCACAAAGTGGCACATCTTACTGAAGCGGTCTACTACAACCCACACCACCGACTTGCCTTGAGATGGAGGCAGATCGGTGATAAAATCCATGGAGATATGGGTCCAAGGTCTCTGGGGAATGGGCAAAGAACATAGCAAGCCCGCTGGTCGGGACCTGGGAGTCTTGGACCTAGCACAAATTTCACAAGCGGCGACGTAGGCCTTAATGTCTTTAGGCAACCCAGGCCACCAATAGTTTCTGGCAATGAGGTGCTTGGTACCCAGGATGCCTGGATGACCAGATAGTGCAGAGTCATGATTTTCCCTGAGTACCCTTAGCCGGAATTGCAGGGGAACAAACAGCTTGTTCTCAGGAAGGTTCCCGGGAGCTGAACCTTGATCAGCCGCAATTTCGGAGACTAAGTCAGAATCAACAGAGGAAATGATTATACCTGGGGGCAAAACACAAGCAGGATCTTCTTCCGAAGGAGGGCTGGCCATGAAGCTAAGCGATAGTGCATCAGCTTTAATATTTTTAGACCCAGCCCTATAGGTGACCAAAAAGTTGAATCTAGTAAAAAACAAGGCCCATTGAGCTTGTCTCGGGTTTAGCCTTCCGGGCAGATTCTAGGAAAACCAGATTCTTGCGGTCGGTAAGGACCGTTACCTGGTGCCTAGCCCCCTCCAGGAAGTGGTGCCACTCTTCAAATGCCCATTTAATGGCTAAGAGTTTGTGGTTGCCAATGTCATAGTTACTCTCAGTGGGCGAGAACTTCCTGGAGAAGTAGGCACAGGGACAGAGATGGGTGAGGGACCTGGTACCCTGGGACAAGACAGCACCCACTCCCACCTCGGAGGCGTCAACCTCCACGATGAATGGCTCCATTTGGTTAGGCTGAATCAGCACTGGGGCCGAGATAAAGCACTTCTTAAGGACCTCAAAAGCCTGGACCGCCTCTGGAGGCCAGTGGAGGAGATCAGCAACTTTGCGATTAAGATCCGTAAGAGGCTTAGCGATGACCGAGAAGTTAGCAATAAATCTCCTGTAATGATTAGCAAACCCCAGGAAGCACTGTAACACCTTCAGGGAGGTAGGTTGGACCCATTCAGCCACAGCCCGAACCTGGTCCGAACACAGGGTCCATGCGGAATTCATGAGGAGTGAGGATTTGACCCAAAAATTGTATCTCCTGCACCCCAAACACACATTTTTCGTTTTTAGAGTTTGTTTTTCTAAAGGGCCTGGAGCACCTTCCTGACATGCTCAATGTGGGAGGACCAGTCCTTGGAAAACACAAGTATGTCATCAAGGTACACTACAAGAAATACCCCCAGGTAGTCTCTTAAAATCTCATTTATGAAATTCTGGAAGACCGCGGGAGCATTACGCAACCCAAAGGGCATGACGAGGTATTCGAAATGACCTTCGGGTGTGTTAAATGCAGTCTTCCACTCATCCCTCTCTCTGATGCGGATAAGGTTATAAGCCCCCGTAGATCAAACTTAGAGAACCATTGGGCCCCCTGAACCTGATTGAAGAGATCAGGAATCAAAGGAAGGGGATACTGGTTCCTTAGAAGCTGTGTCTGGCAGATTCTTTACAGCTGCCATACATCTTTGGGAACCTTTTCCAGTTTGGTAACATACTTTGGCATACATTTTCCCATCTGAAATAGCTCGCTCCTTTAATATCTAATCACAATATCTTTAATCACCATTACAATAGCAAAATTACTATTAAAAGTCTGTGTTTCAGGTTCTAAAACTTCCACCTTCTGTTGCGTTTTTCCCTCCACTGTATTCCCAAGTCCCCTTGGTAGCAGCAATAAGGGCAATAAAGATAGCATGGGAAATAGCATCGGCATCAACAGTTCTCCCGATCCTTCCGTCCTCTTTTGCACTAGTTTCCTTTGCTGTGTCTGCACAGAAGATGTTGGCGATGGGACAGGTATCTTTAACCACAAAAGCCTTGCACCTGATCTGGTGTCTTCCTCCACCATGCCTCCTGGTCGGTAAATACATCTAGTATAGGCTGTCGCCTCCTGTTCTCAGCTGCTTGGCATCTTCACACCTCTTTCTATCCCCCCTCTTCTTTTGTTAACACCTCAGCCCTTCCATAGTCAGTTACTCCTCTTCTCTTAATATCAGTGCGGCACCCCAACAGGAAACTGACATGGACGCTGCCCCAGGCATTTCCACTACCTCAGCGTCCTCCTCACAGTGGAACATACTCCTGGCTGACGGCTTAGAGCAACCACGTCGGGTAACTGACCTTGGCGCTTCTCCCGGCACTTCCGCAGTCTCCTATTCACAGCTGCCCTTACTCTCATTAACAAGTGGGTACCGCAGTGGATTCCACAGACCGCAGACCCCTGTGTCTGTTTCCAGCACTCTCCTGTGATCTCCAGCCAAAACTCAATCAGGCTCTCTCACAGCCTGGCCGTTACCTCCTCCTCCTCATGCTCGACAATGCGGTCAGGCTCTCTCACAGCCTGGCCATTACCTCCTTCTCCTTCTCAAGCTCGACAACGCGGTCAGACTTCCCTTAACAGCCTGGCCGTTACCTCCTCCTCCTTCTCAAGCTTGACAATTCAGTCAGGCTCTCTCACAGCCTGGCAGCTATCTACTCTTCCTCCTCCATCCTGACAACGCCATCCAGCTCTCGCTCAGCCTGGCCACTACCTCCTCCTCTTCCAGCCCGACCTCCAGCACGACACTCTGCAATTGATACAACCCTTACCACACCTCCCAATGAATAAACACACGGACAGGAACAGGGAGCTGCTTCCACATACTACCGCTAGCATGGCACAGTAAGGTTGGAAGGGGATGAAAAGAGCTTGATAAATCCCGAAAGAGGCATTTTTCTTTAATAATATATAATAGAACATTTTTTATATTTGCAAAGTTTGTTCAAAGTGTCGTGCCTACTTAATTTGGCACCTATTATTTTTTCATCTAGCGGGAAAAAGAAGTGTCCTGCTAGATTTTTGGGCGGATTTCGCACGAACCTGCCGTTGAAGTGAATGGGAGGAGGAATCTTCTTGCCGACGGCAAGAATAATTCTGCGGCGGGTTTTTCGGCGGGAATCTGCTGTCTGAACTAGCCCTAAATCACATTGGTTTGAGAAAACCAAACTTTAAACATTATTATTTCTTTACAGATACTATAAATTGTAAAACCAAGAGAGGGAAAGAAGATTGGTTCTTGGGAAGCATTTATTAAAGATCCAATACTGGGAAGTAGTTCACGGGATGATTTATTAAAGGGCTAAGCATCTAACAAAAAGTTATCCCTTATTCCTCTTGACTCAATAGATCTGGGAAGCTTTGAAAAAGGCTCTCGGTGTAGTGGGGTATTCACATGTTTCTGTACTTTTTGTTAGTAATGGATTCACGGAAGTTTGTAAATTACACACGAGTATCACATGTGGTCAAAAAAAAGGGAATATTAACTATATACACCAAAATGTGACATTGTGTGAGTTAGCTTATTTTTTTGACTCTCCAGCAGGAGTATTCCTAAAATTATTTATTTTAATATCTTCAACTACGACACACTATAGAACTACCAAGGAAGATTACTTCTGAGAAGTGGAGACAGATTGAAATTTTGCTCTTAAGAAAGGACAGTAAATATCAAAATTCTAAATGACATAATATACTCTTGACATGTTCCACAAATTAATATACAAATTATCAATTAGACAAATGCTCCCTTGATACTGTTAATATGTCCTTAGAGAAATGGCAAAAGTCCTTTGGATAGAGCAATCCAGATTTTTATTTTCAATAGAGCTTACTGTATCCAAAAATTACTATATAAAATCCTTTTATTTAACAACAAGAGCTATAGATGTAATTCTCCCAATGTAGGTTTAGTTTATATGTTTTGGCATTGTCACAAATTGTTTAGATATTGGGAAAAAATTGTTGCCGTTCTTTCTGCTGTTCTTTGTGTCGAACAGAATTAAAAAGAAGTAACCATACCGACTTAGGTAACCTGGATAAATGCTATTAATAAATTCATTTTGTTTGAAGACTGACCTATATTAATAGAAATACATTTATTTATTTTCAAAAATTATGGGACCCATGGATTAATTGAATTATAGTTTATGACCCCCAGGCCCATGTTCTATTGACATATCAGAGTGTATTTTCTATTTAACCCTTTAATGACCAACCTATTTTAAACCTTAATGACCAAGCTATTTTTTACGTTTTTCCATTGTCGCATTCCAAGAGCTATAACTTTTTTATTTTTGCGTCGACATAGCTTTATAAGGTCTTGTTTTTTGCAGGAAAAGTTGTATTTTTTAATAGCACCATTTTGGGGTGCATATAATTTATTAACTTTTATTAACTTTTTTTGGGGGGAATAGAAAAAAACCTGAAATTTTGCCACACTTTTTTGCATCATAAGTCTACGCCATTTACCGTGTGGTATAAATAACACAATAACTTTATTCAGTGGGTTGTTACGATTGCAATGATACCAAATTTGTATAGATTTTGTATGTTTTACTACTTTTACACAGTAAAAACACTTTTTTTCAAAATTATTTGTTTTTTGTGTCTCCATTTTTGAAGAGTTATAACTTTTTTATTGTTCCGCTTATGTAGCTATATGAGGGCTTTTTTTTTGCGGTACAACTTGCAGTTTTTATTGGTACCATTTTGGAGTAGATGTGACTTTTTGATCACTTTTTATCAAATTTTTTTTAAGGCAGGATTCACAGAAAACAGCAATTTTTCCATTGTTTTTTATTTTATTTTTTTACGGCGTTCACTGTGCGGGTTAAATAATGTAATAGCTTTATAGTTGGGGTCGTTATGGATGCGGCAATATCAAATATGTGTACCATTTTTTTACTTTATTTTGTATTTTTAATAGTGAAGCATTTTGTAAGGGGAAAAAGTGGGTTTTTCTTTTTTTTCACTTTTTTTTAATTAACTTTATTAAACTTTTTTTTTTACTTTTTTACTAGTCCCACTAGGGGACTTTAATATGCGATCATCTGATCACTTTTATAATACACTGCAATACTTTTGTATTGCAGTGTGTTAGTGCCTCTGTGTTTAAAACGGACAGGCATCTGCTAGGCCATGCCTCTGGCATGGCCTAGAAGGCATTCCCTACAGGCAGACCTGGGTGCCTTGATCTTATGGCCAGGTGTCGGTGGGAGAGAGAGGGAGCTCCCTCCCTCTCTCCAAAACAACTCAGATGCGGCGCTCGCTATTGAGTGCCGCATCTAAAGGGTTAAACAGGTGAGATCGATACTTATATTGATTTCACCTGTTCGAGCAGGGATGACCCCAGCCCACAGCTACCTATGGTAGCTGAGAGCAGGGAGATTTAACGCCTCCCTACTCTGTTTATTTATTCTGATGCAGCGGCGTGAAAAGGCGTATGCATCAGAATAAAGCCCATTAGTGGCCGCGGTTAAAAGGCGTGTTGGCGCTCACTAACGGGTTAAACCTTTTGTAAAAATCTTAGCTTAGACTGGTTTTGCAATTATGAGGTATTCAGATTAGAAAAAAAATCTTTATTTTTTTACTTCCTGTTGTTTCCACTCATCGGTGGGTGGGTTGGTTAGGTGGTTAGGGGGGTCGGGTGTGGTGGGGGGATCATACTCTTAGATAATACTTTTTGTATAGATTATGCTTATATGTATTAAAACTAATCTTCGTAATGTGATATTTTCTTTTAACATGTTTTGAAGATAATAAAATATTGAACGAGTGGTGCTCAGTTACTTTAAAACGTGTCACTGTCATAGAATGCCAATAAGTCAGTTTGTCAAACTTCTGATCTGCTAGGTTTGCCTCTGTCAACTGTAAGTGTTATTATTGTGAAATAGAAGCATCTAGGAGTAACAACATTTCAGCCACAAAGCAGTAGACCATGCAAACTCATCGAGCGGGTCTTCTGAATGCTTAAAATCAACTATCCCCTGTTGCATCACTCACTACAGAGTAAGGAACTCAAGTGGTTTGCACAAAGCCCCAACCTAATCCTTATTAAACAGCTTTGGGATGAATTGGAAAGCCTATTGCAAGCAAGACCTCATCATCTAAAATCAGAGATGACCTCACAAATGCTTTTTGGTTGAATAGGCACAAATTCCCACAGACACACTCCAAAATCTTGTGGACAACCTTACCAAAAGAGTGGAAGCTGGTATCGCCACAAAAGAGGGCACCAACTTATGATAACGCCCATGGATTTGTAATAGGATTACGAACTGACTCATTTAAGTGTGATAGTCAGATGCTCACATTCCATTCTCCATTAACATCAATATGTAAAAAAAACAACAAAAAAACAAACATAGAGACATGTAATTTTTTTTTCTGTCAATGGAGTCTATTGAGACTGGATTGTACAACTAATGGGAAAAAAAGACACACTTCTCCCGGACCCTTATTGACACCTTAAGTAGCCTTTAAGTCGTAACACAAGTTAAACTTTTATAGGACATGGCATAGATGCCTTTTATCTAGCTAAAGTAACATTTCAGTGTGATGACCCTGCCAACAGCACTTTGTATCTCAGCTTCCTGAACACCTCAAACCCCTGATTTCTCCCCAGGACACGATATCATCGCAGAAACCCAAAGCACGGCTTCTATGTTTACATTAAAGAGGCTCTGTCACCAGATTTTGCAACCCCTATCTGCTATTGCAGCAGATAGGCGCTGCAATGTAGATTACAGTAACGTTTTTATTTTTAAAAAACGAGCATTTTTGGCCAAGTTATGACCATTTTTGTAGTTATGCAAATGAGGCTTGCAAAAATCCAAGTGGGTGTGTTTAAAAGTAAAAGTCCAAGTGGGCGTGTATTATGTGCGTACATCGGGGCGTTTTTAATACTTTCACTAGCTGGGCGCTCTGAAGAGAAGTAACATCCTCTTCTCTTCAGAACGCCCAGCTTCTGACAGTGCAGATCTGTGACGTCACTCACAGGTCCTGCATAGTGACGGCCACATCGGCACCAGAGGCTACAGTTGATTCTGCAGCAGCATCAGCGTTTGCAGGTATATGCAGGGATATGCTGGGAGATCCTGTAGCTAGTGCCCCACGGGTAAACCACCCCTGTATATAGTGTCCCACCTATAGCCCACCTCTATAGAAAATGCCCTAAAAATTGCTCCCCTATAGATAGCCCACCTCTGTATATAGTGTATCACATATAGCTCCCCCTGTATATAGTACCCCACATACCCACATATAGACCCCCTGTATATAGTGTCCCACATTCCCACATATAGACCCCCCTGTAGACAGTGGCCCACATCCCCACATATAGACCCCCTGTATATAGTGGCCCATATCCCCAAATATAGACCCCCCTGTAGATAGTGGCCCACATCCACACATATAGGCCCCCTGTATATAGTGGCCCCCATATAGATCCCCCCATATATAGTGGCCCACATCCCCACATATAAACTCCTCCTGTATATACTGTCTCACATCCACACATATAGACCCCCCTGTAGATAGTGTCCCACATCCCCACATATAGAACCCCCTGTATACAGTATCCCGCATCCCCACATATAAACGACCCACCCTGTAGATAGAGCCCCCACTATAGATAATGCCACTCACAGTTTTATTAGAAAAAAACAAAAAACTTTACATACTCACATGATCCCGTTCCCGCACCATCCGATGGCAATGCAGATCTGCTCTCTTCTGAAGGTCTGCTGTAGCTGAACGACGCGTTGTTCAAAGGCGCTGAATGGCAGGGCAGAATGACTTGCCCATTCAATCACGCCTGTCAAGCACGGAGGCGGCGTGATGACGTCATCGCGCCGTTAGCGTCGTTGAAAGGCGCTGATTGGCGGGGCAAGTAATTTTGCCCCGCCAATCAGCGGCATTGGAAGACGCTGAATGGTTGGGCATGGAACATGCCCGGCCATTCAGCGCTAATGCATGTATTTGTACCTGCGTGCTATAGATGCAGGTACAATTACTGCAAGACGGGGTGGCTGTCGCTAGCACTGGGGCCCCCTCCGGTGCTAGCGACGCCTATGGGCATGAGAGGGCCTGTGTTGCCCGGCCCATACATGTTAGAGGCTCAGCGACGTGGGCCCCGTAGTAGCAGTGCTACCGCTGTAGCAGCCATAACGGTTGCTAACGGCACCACCGGGCATATGAGGGGGGGCGTGTCGGCTGGCAACACGGGCCCCCTCAAGCTGCAGGCCCTGTAGCAGCCGCTATGGCTGCTACTGTGGTAGTTACGCCACTGTGCTATCCATAGATATAAAAAGCTCAGCACACCGTTCCGGGTGTTGTTGGCCCATCACACAGGCCATTACAGAAAAAGCCTGAAACCAATTATTCATGGTTTTTGCAACTCTGGGTTTACGATCATACAGCTTAGCATCAACAACTCTCCTTTCTCTATCTACAGTATGTTGATCAACTGATACGAGTGACCATATGTCGATGTATTGATTCTTCCAAATTTTAGTTCTAATCTCATCATCCAGATGAACCCCCAGGAGACTATACCACAGAAAAAATAATCTTTATGTACACCCGCCATTACCGGCGGCGGATTCTTCTCCACTGGTGTAGCCACCGGAGATGATGTAGGGGGGATAGTTTATCTAAAAGAGTTTTAAGTGCCGATACAACCTGAGAACCGTTGATCCCGGGCCCCAATGCCCCTGTGTATGAAAACTCACCAGATCCTGAAAAAGCTTGTAATGTAACTTCAGGAGAAGCAGTCAGCATCAGCTGCGCCTGGGAAGGTGCTAGCCTCACCGGAGATGTTGCGGGATCAGGCCTCAAAGGGGTCCTGGACACCAGGCTAGGGACCCTGGAATGACAGCTAGGCTCCTGCCTCTTACGTTTTTTGAGCAAAGCTCTGCCAGACTCCTCAGATTCACTGGAAGACACTTCTGATGTTGAAGGGGAGCGCCATCTTGAGGATATGGAGCGACCACATCTCTATGATACCCTGGAATGGTGTCGGGTGGGAAGAAGGAGATCTATGTCTCCTAGAAGGTATTCTATCATATGCTTCCGGCCCTGGATGGGTTAAAGGGGTTAACACCTCCTGAGGGGTTAAGATAGGGCTGGCAGGAGGCGGACATGTTGGAGAAATGATCTGCTGTGTAATAGAAGTAAGGGGTTCCACGTTGGTGCCTAGTGGATCCCCAGCATCAGCAATCACCACTAGGGGTAATTGTATCTCATGGGGACCTCAGAGGCGGAGTAGCTACTGGCGTGACCTCCCATAATGGCTACAGCGGCCGTTAGTTTCGGGTGGGAAGGAAGCACTGAAGGAGTGGGAGGAGCTACGCGCGCTCGCTGCTCAGCAACTAGAAGGGAGGGGACGTTAGTTTGCCGGCTTCCACGGGTAAGTGAAGGGGCTGGAGCGCTGGGACTAAGCCGCTCCAGAGGGCGAGTCTTCTGCGCAGTGCGCCTGCTACCCGTGGGATTTCTTATTACCTCCAACTATAAGGGAGCAGAGGTGTGAAGGAAGGAGAGTTCTGCAAGGAACTTATTCAGCCAGCTCTCCCCTCCAGCTAATATACGAGACCTAATAGCCCCAATTAAATTCACATCGACGGATGCCATGGGAAAGCTCTCTCTGGACAGGGCAGGGGTTAAACCAAACTCGCCTCCATGTTCCTCAGAAAGAGGAAGACCATCGTGGGCGTAAGCCATATAAGCCCTTTGCTAGTGGGCACGGCACAGAGGCACAGCACCTTTCTATTGGCCACAATGTGGCCAGTATCAATACTTGTTTTAACATCAAGACGAAACTTATTGCTAAAAATCTTTGTTAAACACAGGTGTAAAGCTAATGGCGAAAGTTTTCGCTAATAGACTTACAATGTTTAAGAAAGTAATTATTCTGAGTCTGACCAATCAGGTCGATAGTGTCTAATGTCTGGCAAGTGTTCACCAATTTACAATATGCAAATAAACACTTAACGGTAATATCATCATTAGATGCAATGAAAGTGTTTGATAAGGTGGAATGGAGGGTTTTGTAGAAAGCACTTTGCAGATTTGGCTTTGGGGATAACTTTCTTAATTAGTTAAAATTTTTATATTTTTAACCTAAGGCTAGGGTAGGTATATAGGAGCCAAAAATTAGACCCTTTTTTTTTATTGACGAGTGGAACCGCATAAGAATGTCCCCTATCTTCATTGTTGTTTGCACTGTTGATAGAGGTATAAGCCTTAAAGATAATATCATGTGAGCTAATTGTGGGATTTAAGTTTGGTGTACACGGAGATACAATTTTAATGTATGCAGATGACATGCTACTTTTTCTGGGGGAGGTGTTTACAGTGGAGTATGTCATCCGAGTATATAAAGACTTCGGAAGATAAACCGATCTTAAAGAGGCCCTGTCACCAGATTATAAGTGCCCTATCTCCTACATAATGTGATCGGCGCTGTAATGCAGTGGTTTTTATTTTGAAAAACAATCATTTTTTAGCAAGTTATGAGCAATTTTAGATTTATGCTAATTAGTTTCTTAATAGACTGGGCGTGTTTTAACGTTTTACCAACTGGGCGTTGTACAGAGGAGTGTATGACGTTGACCAATCAGTGACCAATCAGCGTTATACACTTCTCATTGTTCCACAGTGTGATTGTGCAGTGAAAGAAGCTGGGCTGGAACCATGAGAAGTGTATGATGCTGATTGGTCGCTGATTGGTCAGCGTCATACACTCCTCTTCACAACGCCCAGTTGGTAAAAAGTAAAAACACGCCCAGTTGGCTATTAAGAAAATAATTAGCATAAATCTAAAATTGCTCATAACTTGCTCAAAAATGATCGTTTTTCAAAATAAGAACCACTGTTGTTATCTACATTAAAGCACCAATCACATTAAGTAGGAGATAGGGCACTTATAATCTGGTGACAGAGCCTCTTTAAGATCAACTGGAATACATCTTCTGACTCTTGACCTCGAGACAAAAGCGACATGTGAATAGGTTTTGAAACTGGCAAAGGTATTTCAAAACTTAGGGGGAAAAATATTTAAATTTCCTGCTGAGTATATAAACCTGAATATACAGTGGTGGAACTCCTACAATAGCAGCCTAAGCGGCTTCTACAGGGCCCGCAGCATTATGGGCTCGAGCAGCACAGGCCACCTCATACCCGATTGCATCGCTAGCTCTGGGGGCCCCCGGGGGACAAGTGACTGCCACATTCAATTGTATCTGCGTCCTCAGTACGCAGATACAATGAAAAGCTATGGCGGAGCAACTTCCTGCTTCACCATTCACTAGGCTACAGGCCACATTAAGCCTGCAGCCTATAAGACGTTGGGACAGAATTCCAGCACAGGCCGGCGTGATGACGTCACAGAATCACGCCGGCCTACGAAAGGGTCCCATCTTGGCATCTTGAGGCTGTAGAGCATTATGTACAAGGTGGTGTAATGACGGGGTAGGGAGACAGACAGTTGAGCCCTAATCTACCCGCCACTCAGTCCCTGCCTACTTGCAACGACCCGGCCTAGGCGACGGGGTACAACTGGGCGACGGTCCCTACTTTCAGTAAGTGCACGACAGACAAACAGACAAGGGTACACAGAAGCTAGGGAAACGGGGCAGCTGCCCACGGAGACACCTTGAGCAACGAGAGTATTGAACGAGCCGAGTCAAAGCAGGAGTGCACGAGGTACAAAACGCTGAGCAGGAAAGTGGTCAGTAAACCAAGGTCACTAACAAGCAGAGGATCAGTAGTTCAAGCAGCTGCAGCAGAGCCAGGAAACAAGCAGAGCAGAATCACAGGCAAAGGAGGAACAGGAAAGGCAGGTATAAATAGACAGTGGGCGGGAGCTAGCTCTGTCTGGCCAGACTGTGATAGGCTCTCCCACTCCTAAGCCTGCCATTCTGAGTGGTGGAAGATGGAGTCAGTCTCACAGACATAGGAGCAGGTGCAGACTGATTACCCATGGGCGTCGACACGGAGCTCTGTCTGGCAGATCCTTTACAGGTGGGCTGTGTGGCGCTGTCTACAAGGGGGCTGTGTGGCTTTATTTACAAGGGGGGGCTGTGTGGCACGGTCTACAAAAGGGTGTGTGGCACTATCTACAAGAGGGGCTGTGTGGCACTAGCTACAAGGGGGGCTGTGTGGCACTATCCACAAGGTGGGCTGTGTGGAACTGTCTAGATGAAGGGCTGTATGGCACTATTTACAAGAGGGGGTGATGTGTGGCACTATCTACAAGTGGGGGCATGTGGCACTATCTACAAGTAGGGGTGTGTGGCACTATCTACAAGGGGCTTTGTGGCACTATTTACAAGGGGGCCGTGTGGCACTAGTTACAAGGGGGGGCTGTGAGGCACTATCTACAAGGGGGAGTGTGTGGCGCAGTCTACAAAGGGTATGTGGGCACAATCTACAAGGGGGGCTGTGTGGCACTATCTACAAGGATGTGTGTGTGTGTCAGGCAGGAGAACTGAGGGTTCATTATTAATGTGATCACATAAAATAAGAGGGTAGATGACAGTGGCGTAACTACCGTTGTAGCAGCAGTAGCGGCTGCTACGGGGCCCGCGGCATGAGGGGGCCCGTGGCGCTATGGCTGCTACAGCGCGACGCCACTGAACAGTACGGCAGAGCAGGGAGGTATCTCCCCGCTCTGCCATTAAACAAAAGACATGTATCCCCTTTCCACAGGACAGGGGATACATGTGTGATCGCTGGCAGCGATAAGGAGAACGGGGGACTGAAAGTCCCCTGAAGTTCTACATCACAAACCTCGGACTTCCGGAGTCTGTGTCGGCAGCTCCGTAGAAATTAATGGAGCGCTGGTCCCGCTTGTGCGCATGCGTGACCAGCGCTCCTTTCATTTTTAGTAAGCTGCGCAGATGCCGGAAGTCAGAGGTTAGTCATGGAGAACTTCAGGGGGACTTTCGGTCCCCCGTTCTCCCTATCGCTGCCAGCGATCACACATGTATCCCCTGTCCTGTGGAGAGGGGATACATGTCTTTTATTAGGACACACTGTAGGTCGCATTTTTTTGGGAGGTGGGACGCTGTATGGCGTTCCCTACAGGGGGGGCTGTATGGCGCTCCCTACAGGGGGGACGACGCTGTATGGCGTTCCCTACAGGGGGGACGACGCTGTATGGCGTTCCCTACAGGGGGGACGACGCTGTATGGCGTTCCCTACAGGGGGGGAGACGCTGTATGGCGTTCCCTACAGGGGGGGGGACGCTGTATGGCGTTCCCTACAGGGGGGGACGCTGTATGGCGTTCCCTACAGGGGGGGCGACGCTGTATGGCGTTCCCTACAGGGGGGAACGCTGTATGGCGTTCCCTACAGGGGGATGACGCTTTATGGCGTTCCCTACAGGGGGGACGACGCTGTATGGCGTTCCCTACAGGGGGGGACGCTGTATGGCATTCCCTACAGGGGGGACGCTGTATGGCGTTCCCTACAGGGGGGGGGCTGTATGGCGTTCCCTACAGGGGGGGCTGTATGGCGTTCCCTACAGGGGGGGCTGTATGGCGTTCCCTACAGGGGGGGCTGTAGGTAACGCCATAAGTCCCCCCTGTAGATAACGCCATACAGCCCCCCCGTAGATAACGCCATACAGTCCCCCCTCTAGATAACGCCATACAGCCCCCTCTGTAGATAGCGCCATACAGCCCACCCTGTAGGGAACGCCATACAGTCCCCCCTGTAGGGAACGCCATACAGTCCCCCCCTGTAGGGAACGCCATACAGTCCCCCCTGTAGGGAACGCCATACAGCCCCCCCGTAGATAACGCCATACAGCTCCCTCTGTAGATAGCGCCATACAGCTCCCCCCCTGTAAGGAACGCCATACAGTCCCCCCCTGTAGGGAATGCCATACAGTCCCCCCCTGTAGGGAACGCCATACAGCCCCCTCGTAGATAACGCCATACAGCCCCCTCTGTAGATAGCGCCATACAGCCCCCTCTGTAGATATCTACAAAGGGGGCTGTATGGCGTTATCTACAGGGGGGCTGTATGGCGTTATCAAAAGGGGGTTTGTAAAAAAGGCACTATATACAAGGGGAGGGGGGGGTTGTGTGACACCCGGGGGAGGGGGGCCCCAGTCAAAAGTTTGCTATGGGGCCCAGTCTTTCCTAGTTACGCCCCTGGTAGATGATATAAAACTTGGCGGCCTAGCTGTATTTTTACATTGCACACATAACTAATAAATGTTCGTTGTCGGGAGGGCAAGGGGTTGTGGGGGTGGGGGTGTTGGTTGTGGGTGAGGGGGCCCTGTCAAAGGTATGCTGTGGGTCCCGGTCTTTCATAGTTACGCACCTGTGAATATACTTCTATTTCTGGCAGACCTGAGGTCAAGGGTCAGAACGTGATATAGACTACCGCTGACTAGAGCCTCTAGATTAGTACTGGTAAAATTGGTACTCCTCCCAAAGATCATAATTTGTTTTTCTAACTGCCCACATCAGTTAACCCCTTCCCGCACTTTGGCTTACATGCACGTCCAGGTGAGCAGTAACTTCGCGCACCTGGGCGTGCAGTTACGTCTGTGCTTTAACAGTTAACCGCCGCGCGGCGCTACACCGCAGCGGCTTTTAAGGGCATGACCACACGTGGCGGATTTCCTCCGCAACTGTCCGCATCAATGCCGCACAGAATCTGCGTTGCAGATTCTGCTGCGGATCTGCACAAAATGTGCAGAAAATTGATGCGGACTAGCTGCTGCGGACTGCGGGAAAAGTGCTTCCCTTCTCCCTATCAGTGCAGGATAGAGAGAAGGGACAGCACTTTCCCTAGGGAAAGTAAAAGAATTTCATACTTACCGGCCGTTGTCTTGGTGACGCGTCCCTCTTTCGGCATCCAGCCCGACCTCCCTGGATGACGCACCAGTCCATGTGACCGCTGCAGCCTGTGCTTGGCCTGTGATTGGCTGCAGCCGTCACTTAGACTGAAACGTCATCCTGGGAGGCTGGACTGGAGACAGAAGCAGGGAGTTCTCGGTAAGTATGAACTTATATGTTTTTTACAGATACATGTATATTGAGATCGGTAGTCACTGTCCCGGGTGCAGAAACAGTTACTGCCGATCGCTTAACTCTTTCAGCACCCTGGACAGTGACTATTTACAGACGTCTCCTAGCAACGCTCCCGTCATTACGGGAGCCCCATTGACTTCCTCAGTCTGGCTGTAGACCTAGAAATACATAGGTCCAGCCAGAATGAAGAAATGTCATGGTAGTAAAAACAATACGCTCCGCAGCACACATAAGATCTGCGGACTTCATTGCGGAATTTTGACTCTCCATTGAAGTCAATGGAGAAATTCCGCCATGAGTCCGCCACTGCTCCGCAACAGACAGAGCATGCTGCGGACACCAAATTCCGCTCCGCAGCCTATGCTCCGCAGCGGAATTTTACGCCTCGTCTAAACGAACACTGCTAAATTAAAGTGTAAGTCAATGGACAAACGGCACCGCTGCGGATTAACGCTGCGGAGTGTCCGCTGCGGAATTTAAGTGAAATTCCGCCACGTGTGAACCCGCCCTAACTGTGAGGGTGTTTGCCTTGCTCTCCCCGTTGCCGATCAGTGGCTCGTCGCCGCTGAAATCGGCAATTAACCACTTTGATGCGGCGGTCAATTGCAATTGCCGCATTGAAGAGGTTTAGAGCAGATCGGCAGCCCCCCACATGCATTAGCGGGGGCTGGCGATCCTTGTCACCGCAACCGGAGACCAGACAATGGCCTCCGGGCTGCCATGTACGGAAGCCTATGAGGACCAGCCGGAGGCTGGTTCTCATAGGCTTCCTGTCAAATTGACTGTCACGTCACAATGAAGTTAGAACACATTACACTACGTAGGTAGTGTAATGCGTTCTAGCAGCGATCAGAGCTGCAAGTCTAAATGTCCCCTAGTGGGACAAGTAAGAAAAAGTCAAAAAAAGATAATAAAAATGTTTTCAAAAAAGTGTACAAATGAAAGTTATAAGTTACATAAACAAAAAATGCTTTTTTTCCTATAATTAGTTTTTATTATAGGAAAAAAATGAACACGTTAAAAAAATACACATATCACCGCGTTCGTAACGACCCCAGCTATAAAATGATAATATTATTGTTCCCGCACGGTGAACGCCGCAAAAAACAAATATGTAAAAAAACTATTCTAGAATCGCTATTTTTTGGTCACCACTCCTACCAAAGTATACAATAAAAAGTGACAAAATGTCGCATGTACCCCAAATTTGTACCAATAAAAACTACAACCAGTTCCGCAAAAAAAAAAGCCCTTACACAGCTTTTTTGACTGAAAAATAAAAAGGTTATGGCTCTCAGAATATGGTGACACAAAAAGTAAATTATTTTATAAATAAGTGATTTTATTGCGCAAATACTGAAAAATATTAAAAAAAGATATACAAATGGTATCACCATAATCGTATCGACCCGCAGAATAAAGTGAAATACCAAAAAATGGAATAAAAATTGATAAAAAATAATTGCACGTACCCCAAAATGGTACCAATCAAAACTACAGATTGTCCCGCAACAAATAAGCCCTCAAACAGCTCCGGTAAAAAAAAGATAAAAAAGCTCTGGCTCTAAAAATATGGCGATGCAAAATGTGCAGAGTGTTCCAAAAGCGGATAAGATTGGGCACCATTTATCAGTGCGACACTGGCCACATATCTGCGGATTATTATTAATTTACCCCATTATTATACCCTCTTATTATACCTTGATGTACCCCGCACAGCTTACATTTGCCCCCACATTATAAACTGAAATACCAGCAATTCGCCAAACAGAACTACTACCAAGCCAAATCTGCACTCCAAAAGCCAAATGCCACTCCCTCCCTTCTGAGCCCTACAGTGTGCCCAAACAGCATTTTACGCCCACAGATCTGGTATCGCTATACCCGGGAGAACTTGGTTAATATTTTATGAGGTATTTTCTTCAGTGGCACAAACTGGGCACAACATATTGTGCACTAAAATGGCATATCAGTGGAAAATTTTATTTTTCACTCTGCACCATCCGCTTCGCATTAACCCCTTCGCGCACCACGACATAGCATGTCGTGGTGTGGGGAGTGATGTATGGAGCGGGCTCACACGCTGAGCCCGCGCCATATGCTGCAGGTGTCAGCTGTGTATTAGAGCTGACACCCAGGACTAACGGACATAAAACAGGGTAGCGCTTTTACAGGAGCCTGTAAAAATGACAATATACTGCAATACATCAGTATTGCAGTGTATTGTAACAGTGATCTACTGATTGCTGGTTCAAGTAAAATTTGTGAAAACAAAAATAAAACAAAAGTAAATAGTTATTATTAGTGAAAAAAATGTAATAAATATTTAAAGTCCCCAAAAAACTCTTTTCACATTTTTTTCTCTAAAGTAATGTAAAAAATTACAAAAATACACAAAATTGGTATTGCTGCATCCGTAAAAGTCAGAACTATTACAATATACCATTATTTAACTCGCACGGTGAACGCCGTGAAAAATAAAGAATGTAAAACAGAAAAATCGCTATATTTTTTGTTCACCTTGGCTCTACCAAAAAATTTTTATAAAAAGTGCTCAAAAAGTTGTATGTACAAAAAAATGGTAGCAATAAAAATTACAGCTCGTCCTGCAAAAAATAAACCCTCACACCACTCTATTGACGGAAAAATAAAAAAGTTATGGCTCCTGGAAAGCGGAGAGGGAAAAACTAAAAAGAAAAAGAAAAAAATGGTTCAGTCCGGAAAGGGTTAATTACTTTCTAATGAAAAAACATTTATGACCACATATGGGGTCTTGCCCTACTCGGGAGAAATTGCTTTACAAATGTTGGGTGGCTTTTTCCTCCTTTATCCTTTATGAAATTGAAAAAATTCAACATTTTAGTGGAAATAATGTTAATATTTATTTTCACGGCCTAATTTTTATAAATTCTGCAAAAGACCTGTCGGGTCTAAATGCTTTACTTTACCCCTAGATAGATACCTTAAGTGGTGTAGTTTCCCAAATGGGGTCACTTTTGGGGGGTTTCCACTGTTTTGGCCTCTCAGGGGCTTTGCAAATGCGACATTTCACCCGAAAACCATTTCAGCTAAATTTGAGCTCCAGAAGCCAAATAGCGCTCCTTCCCTTCTAAACCCCGCGGTGGGTCCAAAAAGCAGTTTATTACCACATATGGTGTATTTCCGTAATCGGGAGAAATTGTTTTACAAATGTTGGGGTGCTTTTTCTCCTTTATTCTTTGTAAAAATTAAAAATTTCTATGTTTTTTCAGAAAAAAAGTAGATTTTCATCTTCACATACTAATTCAAATAAATTGAACAAAATAACTGTGGGTTAAAAATGCTAACTATACCCCTAGATAAATTCCTTGAGGCGTGTAGTTTCCAAAATGGGATCACTTTTGGGGGTCTTTACTGTTTTGGCCCCACAAGACCTCTTCAAACCTGACATGATGCCTAAAATATATTCTAAAAAAAGGAGGCCCCAAAATCCTCTAGGTGCTCCTTTGCTTCGGAGGCCTGTGTTTTAGTCCATTAGCACACTAGGGCCACATGTGGGATATTTCTAAAAACTGCAGAATCTGGGCAAAAAATATTGAGTTGCATTTCTTGGGTAAAACCTTCTGTGTTACAGAAAAAAATGTATTACAAATGAATTTTGGCAAAAAAAAATTACATTTGAAAATTTGACCTCTACTTTGCTTTAATGCCTGTGAAACGCCTAAAGGGTTAAAAGACTTGAATGCTGTTTTGAATACTTTGAGGGTGCAGTTTTCAAAATGAGGTGATTTATGGGGACTTTTAAGGCCCTCAAAGCCACTTCAAAACTGAACTGGTCCCTGAAAAAATAGCCTTTTGAAATTTTCTTGAAAATATGAGAAATTGCTGCTAAAGTTCTAAGCCTTGTAACGTCCTAGAAAAATAAAAGAATGTTCAAACAACAATGCAAACATAAAGTAGACATATGGGAAATGTAACTAGTAACTATTTTGTGTGGTATTACTATCTGTTTTACAAGCAGATACATTGAAATTTAGAAAAATGCTAATTTTTGCAAATTTTCTCCAAATCTTGGTGTTTCATACAAATAAATATTGAATTTATCGACCAAATTTTTTTACTAACATAAAGTACAATATGTCACGAGAAAACAGTCTCAGAATCATTTTGATATGTAAAAGCATTCTGAAGGTACCACATAAAGTGACACATGTCAGATCTGAAAAATCGGCTTCGTCCTGAAGGCCAAAACAGGCTCAGTCCTGAATGGGTTAAAATATTTAACATGCTGGGGCAATCATTAATGGTTAAATAAGGCAGGGAAGAAAGGTTATGATTAGGCAGAGTACAGTATATTGACTTTTTACTACTAGGTTTGATTGCAGACATGTTAGACTCAAAACACAATTGACGTAACTGCATGCAACATCTGATTCGATAATGGTAAGAGCAGAGTTCACAGCAGCACAGAATCTGCACGCTCCTCTCCTGAAATATTCTGTGCTGCTGTGAACTCTGCTCTTACCATTACGTAGCTCTCAGTCTGTTACCTCTCCTCCACTCCTGTCCTCAAGAACACCTTCACATGATTGGCAAGTCACCACCCCGCACAAGATCCGCACGCTCATCTCCTGAAATACTCTGTGCTGCTGTGAACTCTGCTCTTACCATTACGTGGTGACTTGCCAATCATGTGAAGGTGTTATTGAGGACAGGAGTGGAGGAGAGGTAACAGACTGAGAGCTACGTAATGGTAAGAGCAGAGTTCACAGCAGCACTGAATCTGCACGCTCCTCTCCTGAAATACTCTGTGCTGCTGTGAACTCTGTTCTTACCATTATGTAGCTCAGTCTGTTAATCTCCTCCACTCCTGTCCTTTATAACACCTTCACATGATTGGCAAGTCACCACCGCGCACAAGATCCGCACGCTCATCTCCTGAAATAATCTGTGCTGCTGTGAACTCTGCTCTTACCGTTACGTGGTGACTTGCCAATCATGAAGGTGTTATTGAGGACAGTAGTGGAGGAGAGGTAACAGACTGAGAGCTACGTAATGGTAAGAGCAGAGTTCACAGCAGCACTGAATCTGCACGCTCATCTCCTGAAATACTCTGTGCTGCCTTAAACTCTGTGGACAGGTCAGGATCCTGTTTCTTTTAAATGCTGCACTGTAGCGCAGCCTTATATAGTGGATCGAGCGGGTTCCCTAGCAGCATTTAAAAGAAACAGGATCCTGACCTGTCCACAGAGTTTAAGGCAGCACAGAGTATTTCAGGAGATGAGCACGGGCAGCCGTTCTTTTTTCCGAGCCATGCTCCCATTATGCACACGACCGTAAAAACACCCGTTATTGCGGGTCGTAATTACGACCCGCAATAACGGGCTCATAGACTTCTGTTACCCATGGGTACCTTTCCGTTTTCTCACGGGAAGGTGCCCGTGCCGTTAAAAAAATAGAACATGTTCTATTTTTCTATTTTACGGGCCGTGCTGCTATAATTATAATGACAGCACGGTTCGCAAAAGCGGCCGGCTGCCCGTGGCCGGCCGTGCCCGGCCGTGCTCGTAATTACGAGTCGTAATTACGAGCACGGCCCGTAAAATAAAAAAATAGAACATGTTCTATCTTTTTAACGGCACGGGCACCTTCCCGTGAGAAAACGGGAAGGTACCCGTGGCTAACAGAAGTCTATGGGCCCGCTATTTCGGGTCGTAATTACGACCCGTAATAACGGGTGTTTTTACGGTCGTGTGCATGAGGCCCCGTAATGACGGGTGGCTACATGTGTGCACCCGTCATTACGGCAGCGTTGCTAGGCGACGTCAGTAAATAGTCACTGTCCTGGGTGCTGAAAGAGTTAACTGATCGGCAGTAACTGTTTCAGCACCCTGGACAGTGACTACCGATCACAGTACCTGTAAAAAAAAAGACGTTCATACTTACCGGGAACTCCCTGCTTCCTCCAGTCCGGTCTCCTGGCCGTTGCCTTGGTGACGCGTCCCTCTCGACATCCGGCCCGACATTCCTTGATGACGATGCAGCCCATGTGAGCGCTGCAGCCAATCACAGGCTGCAGAGGCCTCTGCAGCCTATCACAGGCTGCAGAGGCCTCTGCAGCCAATCACAGGCTGCCGCGTCAGAAAAGAAGGTCGGACTGGAGGAAGAAGAGGGACTCGTCACCAAGACAACGACCAGGTACGTATGAAATGCTTTTTATTTTATTTTTAATCAGCAGCCTCTTTTCTCTATCAGTGATTGATAGAGATAAGTGGCTGCCGATTTGTATAATGTTTTTGACCGGGTTCGGTCAAAACGGGTTCGGCCGAAACCGGTGAAGTTCGGATTCGCTGCGAACTGAACTTTTCCGGAAGTTCGGACCGAAACCGGGTTCGGTTGTCCCGGTTCGCTCATCTCTAATTAAGAACTTACGAAAATCGAAATGCCTAAGCGTTTTCTTGTCCTTGTATGCGCTTTTCTACATTCTGAATTTTATGGTTGCTCTCTTTTGCTATATTAAAGGGGTTATCCGGGGACCAAAAATTGCATTGCAATAATATATTTGTGTGAAACTAAGTAACTTATTAATATACTTTAAAAATTCTGTACTAAATGGTGCAGTTCAAACCTCGTGAATTGTTCAGGAAGTGCTGGAGCTTTTCTAATAATGATGATGCTCTGACACGGCCCCACGTGACTGAGCTCTTGCTTCATGTGCTGTTCATGAACACGACCGCAAGGGGCTGTCACATTGCCTATTGCTTGAGTCCCGAGCACAGCATCAGCTAGCGCTTTGCTCAGGACTCCAGCACTGCTCCCGACGTCCATATTTGGTCAATTCAGGGGTTTCTTATCGCTGGAGTTCCTGAGCAGAGCATCAGCTGATGCTCTGCCTGGGGACCCCACAATTCTACCCACGTCACTGTCCATATATGGACAATGACGTCGGCAGAGCAGTACTGGAGTCCCCGAGCAGAGCATCAGCTGATGCTCTGCCTTAGGACTCCAACACTTCTGCCCACGTCACCGTCACTGCCCATATATGGACAATGACATCGGCAGAGCAGTACTGGTGTCCCGGAGCAGAGCATCAGCTGAAGCTCTGCCTAGGGACTCCACAACTTCTGCCCACGTCATTGTCACTGTCCATATATGGGCAATGACGTCGGCAGCAGTACTGGAGTCCCCGAGCAAAGCATCAGTTATTTTTTGGAATTTAATAAAGGGGATGAGACAATGTGTATTTAGCACTAGAAGCAGGTGTCTTTATTTTTTATTTTAGGAATCCCGGATAGCTGAGAAGAAGAATTGGAATAAGGTTAAAACACTAGAAGGAATTAAATATTTTGTAGATATAACACCATAGTAGAACATTGCTAATATAGCAGAGTTTAATATATTATTCGACACACAGCTTTGGCAAAAATTTCATAATACCCAAATTGTGCACATGTTCACAGATGTAATAATTTGAGGAATTACAAAGAGTATATAAGCTTTCTGAACAGGTTTTTCTTTTTTTCCAGGTTGATGCAGCTGAAACATATGGAAAAATATAACATTTCCACGTTTACACACTCAATTATTTATGTACACAAAAAAATAAAAAAGGGTTCATGTACACAGCCATAGCCGTGTGCACATTTGCAGGCCGTGCTCCCATTATAATGTATAGGAACACGGTCTGCAAATTAAAAAATTAGGACATGTCATTTGTACGTGCCGAACACATAGAAATTAATGGATCCATATTTTTATCTGCAATTACGGATCCGTCATAAAAGCTACGGTCGTGTGCATGGGGCCTTATACTTCGCTATGTAAAATGTTACGTTTTGTTACCACAGGTGGTATAAGTGTGTCACAGAAGAAGTGGATGAGGGATAAGGATACATTTGGAGAATGTTTTTATGCTGCCACTGAAAACAATGCTTTGAACGTCTATCCTGTTTAAAACTAAAGTAGAGCAGACAGTCATGGCTCCTTTCCCTGCAAACTTACACATGCTACTTTGAGCCTATCGGAGATCAGGAGCATCGTGAGGATGTCAGCGGGCAGTGCAATGATATCACTACATAGCGCTGCCTGTGCTGGTCCACAGGCTGCAGACATTGGAAGTGGCCTCAGCCACTTGTCGTAGGAACGGTGTTAGGTGAGTTTTCGTTTATTTTCATTGGTGCAAGGGGGTACACAAAATAACTACTAAATGGGGTTCAGAAGAGGACTACTACTGTGTGGGGGCACTAAGGGGACAGCACATAGAGGGACATTACTACTTTATGATGGCACAAAAGGATAAAATTACTACTGTGCGGGGTACAAAGGTGGATATTACTACTGTAAGGGGGCACAAATTATTATTATTATTAGGTTATTACTGTGTTGTAAGCGCAAAAGGGGGCATTATTATTGTGTATGGCTTAGAAGGGTTACTATTACTCATTGGGGGTACTATTTTTGTGTGGCGCACCAAGGGGTGCATTATTACTGTCTGGTGCACTATAACCGTATAAGGTATTATGCATGGGAGGTTTGTGTAGAGGTAGGGAAAAAGTGGGGAGTGTGCTGGAAAATCAAGGAGCCAAAGAAGTTTGTTCGGGCTAAATTCTGCAGAGATAAATCGTGACTGGAAGAAGTCTTCATGGCAGTCTGGACCGGATGAAGAAGAAAAGCGAAAGTGAACATTCCTAGCACAGAAGACGTCACCTATGAGTCACTGCAATTAACTGTACTGTAATCACTTATACGACCTGCAAAGTTCCTGTGTAGAAATGTTATCTACCACTATATGGTCACTGTATGGTGGTGTTATTGGTCTTTGTACAGTGTTTTCTATTCAGTAACAGTATGCTGTGTAACAGCCATGGTTGCAGACCGTTGCCGTCCCTCGCCTCCCGACGGCCGCGACCGCAGACACCTGGCTTTTCGCCAGTGTCTCCCTCCTCAGAGGCGCCAGCACACACAACCATTCTGCTCTGAAATGTCCTCTAGGGTGCACGTGCGCTCATCCCCAGCCTTAAAGGGCCAGCGCACGCACATGCAAAATGTTACCTAATTATCCCCAGATCACCCTGGACTATAAAAAGGGCTCTGCCCTTCCACTCCTTGCCTGATCATTGTTGTTGTCTACCCATGTTCATATTGCAAATGGTCCCTTAGTTGTATCCCGTTCTCCGTATTCCCATATCCTGCTTCCCGATCCTGTATTCTGTTGCTGTGTTTGTGCCTGCGCCTAAGCCTATTGTTGGAGTCGTGTGTGCATCATCTGCCATGTTTGGTATTATCTGCCACGTCTGGTGTCATCTGCCACGTCTAGTATCATCTGCCACGTTTGGTGTCATCTGCCCCATCTGGTGTCATCAGCCATGTCATGCATCATCTGTGCCACAAACCATTTGTGCCAAAGCGTCTGCTACACCTTGTGTCTGTCTGCACCCTTACAGTTACTCTTGTGCTAAAGACTTCTGCATAGACTGTTGTTTGGCCAGCTGCTTCCGTTTCGGTGGAGCAGCCTAGTGGGTCCACATACCCCAGGATCGTGACACGGTGGTGTTATTCAGTCACTATGGAGTGGTAATATGTGGTCATAGTGTGATGGTATTATTTATCCCTTGTATAGTGTTGTTATTGGTAAAATTGAACTTGGTATACTGAGTTTTGTTCATTAACAGTATGGAGGTAATATTTGTTCCTTGTATAGTGGTATTATTTGGTAAATATATGACTGGTTTATTTAGAGGTATATTATCATACATAGAAAATTGTCTTATAGCCATGCTGCCTTTGATCTATATATATATTTGTAATATTTTTTTGGGGGGGCAGAAACATATACAGATGTAGCCATCTTTAGCTTGACTCTGATAACTTGCTGCAGCGTGATATCAAACAACAAAAGCCATTGAAAAGTCATTGAAAAAGTCAAGATAAGAGATCTAGCCATTGTTTACTTAATGCGTTAAAAGGTAAAGACGGCTACATCTGTACTTGCACCTCTGATTTTTATAGACCCTAGCATCGCCCATGATGACATCTTCTGAATGCAGCAAAATAGAATGTCTCAGTCAAGGATTGTGCAGATTTGATTTACTTTGCAGTCTGCAAAATCTCGAGAATGCTAAGGCTGTCAGGAACTATCCGAGGAATTCACCATTCTTATCCATGCCGCAAGGTTATGACAGCTTTGTTCAACCCATTCCCGCATTATCACGTACATGCACGTTATGGGAGTTCCCGCATTGTGATGCGCATGTACGTGATGATGATCGTGCGTGCACAAAAGCTGTGCATGCACAATCACTGCAGGAGTGTTAAAAACGAAAAAGAATGCTTGGTCATAAAGTCCAAAATAGGCTTGGTCATTAAGTGGTTAAGGAGGAGAGGGGCGGAGCAGGCTGCCATTACAGCCTGCCCGCCACATTGATCACATAAAGAAATTCAAAAGCATCTATACAAAAAAATAACTTACTATATAGTTCAGCCTATCTACTGAATTCAGTATTAACAGGTTTGCAGCGGTTTTGCAATATTTTGAAACACTGCACACGTCTACCTAAGTTAAGGAGGAGAATGGCAGAGCTGCAGCTGCCAGTGGAAAGAGACTAGAGTATTTGGTGTGGACACGTCTGTGCAGATCGACATTTTTGTGAGTCAAAAATATTTTATTTTTGTGAAGAAAAGTGTGGGGTGCATCCTAGTCAGAGAGGTTGTTTTAAACTTGGGGGTACTAGTCAGAGAGGTGATAGTGTTCGAAGGGTCAAGGAAGGGTGTGGGAGGGTCGGCTTGATTATTAGGGGGTTAAGCAATGCATAGTTTGGACTTTGTAATAGTGCAACCTAATACGGACTATTAATCAGAAGAAAAGGGGCCTAGTATGCATTTTATAATTTGATTTTTATTTCCCCTGATGGCAGGCAGAGCCCTATTTGTAATAGAGATGTACATCTAGGGAAGTAGGTGTAGCGGGCAACATCTGCTTGATTGTAATATGACCATGGGGGTCTCTATTACAAATATGGCGCTGCCTTGCCAAAAGGAAAGAAAATTCTACTGGAAGGAAATGCAGATTCCACATGGTATTACTCTGGTTTTGTCTACAGATGACAGAGTGCAGTTTAGAGCAGTTTGTATTCTGTAAATGGGATATACACCCCGAACCACCGCCATGAACCACAATTGAACAAACAGTAAGGCCAAGTTCAGACGTGGCGGAATTTCTGTTGAATTCCGCTGGGGACAGTCCGCAGTGGAATTCTGCAGTAGCCGTTTTTTACATTTGTTTCTATACATCTTTAGGAAAGTTAGTTCAGACGTTGCGGAAAATAACTATGCGGAATTTAGGCTGCGGTGCAGAATTTTCCCTGGCTGTTGCGGACTTGTTGCGGACTTGGTGCGGACTTGTTGCGGAATTTCTCCATTGACTTCAATGGAGTTTCAAAATTCTGCAATGAAATCCGCAGATGTTATGTGTGTGGCGTTTTTGTATTGGTTCTACAAACAGGATATTTCTTCATTCTGGCTGGACCTATGTGTTTCGAGGTCTTTATCCAGACTGAGATGAAATGTTTTAAAAGAGAGCAGGATGTACTCTTCACCTGAATCCGCAACGGCTAATCCGCATCAATTTCCTGCACATTTTAGGCAAAGCCGCAACAGAATCTGCAACGCAGATTATGTGCGGCATTGATGCGGACAGTGTCTACAGAAAACGCCACGCTGGCCATGCCCTAACAGTTCTATATCCTCCTTCTTTCAGGCAGAGCTTCATTCTCTTATTAGGGTGATAATATTTGTCTTTCTTTTTAAACATTGTACTCCAAGGTTGAGACCATGGAAGGTTTGTGACTGAGATCCTGTTCATTTGTACATTACACATTGTACAGTGTTGGACATAGGCATACAAAAAGCTTGAGAAAAGTGCTGAAACGGAAATGAATGCAGTATTTCCTACATTATTAGTCATGTTTAAATTAAAATATTGAGAAACAAACTTCTGTAATAAACGTACTGCAAATATTCTTTAAATGGGGAAAAAATGCTTATTGATATATACTGAGAAAAATAATAGTCATTCTTCAGTTATCAGTTTAACCTGTCATTAACCATAGGCCAAGTGGATAGTGATTCTTATAAGTATACGTAATTAATTGTTGGTAGGCAAATAAGTATCTCAATTCTCATTCTCAGTATGCTAAGCTATATTTTATTGCTGTTGTGAATATTATAGAAACCCTACCATTTATCTACCTTGTATTACCTGCTGTTCATGTGGCAACATCGCCCCATCATCTTCATTGCACCATCTATATAGCACTTTGCTGAACAAGTTATCTTTTGACTCAATATCAGCATCACATGATAATCTCTATACGCTACAATGAATAGGTGTATCACTATAAATATTTGAACCTAACCATTGTATTATTGAGGGGAAAAGGGTCACCACTAAAAATAAGATATCGAGAGCTCGGGGATATACAAATTAGCATGACTTATTGCGGTAAGTCATATATCCAGTATTCAATGCATCGTGGTTTTTATGTTTGTGATAAAGTAGGAATACCATTATAATGGCGGATGACACTTAGCTTGAAAACATTTCTCTGTATACTTCTCTGTATGATGTAAAACAGAAATGGGCATGCATAATACACTATACACAGGTCTGATTCAGGCACACATTATTTAAGAACACAATGCAATCATAATCATATTATTGACCTCTGGGATATATGCCTTATTAATTTGACGGCCCATCAGCAACCCAGGGTAATATTGCTCCAGCTCTAGATTTGGCACAAGCGACCTGCCTTACCGTAACACATGATCCACACCCAGGAGGACATTGGAAAGGGGTTTGAACAGTAAGCAACACAATTCCAAATTGTGATTGTTTGAAGGAAGGGGACTATCTACAATCAAATCATTATATTGTTGATATTTGGAGCTGGATGGGGTATTATTTCAGGGTATGTCACTTTATGATCTTCATGGGTAAAAAGGTATGGTGGCTAGGAGGTTCCCGTTGGTTTCCATAACATTTGATAAAGGTTACACCTTATTACAGCTGATTATAAAGTTATTTGCTCTGTATTTTTTCTTATAACATCCACCATGCTATCAATTGTTTGTGTCAACCATACCATTAGTTGGCTTGTTTATTTTTTATTCAATGAGGCAGCAGTTGGTTAGGTTTCTCATATATACAGTACATGGGGAAAAGCACGAGGAAAAAAAACTCAATTTATCCTCCCTGATGTTTAAAAAATATACATAAATATACTCCAGAATTATTCCTAAGGCGGGATTCACACGACAGGGTTTCCTGACCGGGTGCCCGCCGTTCATAAATCGGCCGGCACCCGGCTGCATTAGGAATAATAGACCCCTAATGTGGCTATACAGACGACCGATTTTTTGACGGCCGGGAAAACCGGCCTTCAAAAAATGGGACATGCCCTATTTTCGGCCGCCCGGCTCCTATAGAAGTCTATGGGGCTGAGTAATGCACGGCCATCCCCGGAATATGTCCCGAGTGATGGCCGGGTCTACCGTCGCTCGCGCACTCTCTCTCCTCCTCCTCACAGTGCAGAGTGCATGTGAGGAGGAGGAGGAGGGTCTTTTTTTGCTCCCTGTAGGAGTCGGAATCCCCAATCCCCGGCCGGGGATTGGGGATTCCGCTACAGGAGAAGTGCGTGACTACACTGTCCATATATGGACACAGCAAAGTCACTCACTTCTGCAGCGGAATTCCCGACTCTATGGCCGGGGATTCCGCTACAGGAGAAGTGCGTGACTACACTGTCCATATATGGACACAGCGAAGTCACTCACTTCTGCAGCGGAATTCCCGACTCTATGGCCGGGGATTCCGCTACAGGAGAAGTGCGTGACTACACTGTACATATATGTACACAGCGAAGTTACTCACTTCTGCAGCGAAATCCACGACTCTATGGCCGGGGATGCCGCTACAGGAGAAGTGAGTGACTACACTGTCCATATATGGACACAGCGAAGTCACTCACTTCTGCAGCGGAATCCCCGACTCTATGGCCGGGGATTCCGCTACAGGAGAAGTGAGTGACTACACTGTCCATATATGGACACAGCGATGTCACTCACTTCTGCAGCGGAATCCCTGACTCTATGGCCGGGGATTCCGCTACAGGAGAAGTGCGTGACCACACTGTCCATATATGGACACAGCGAAGTCACTCACTTCTGCAGCGAAATCCCTGACTCTATGGCCGGGGATGCCGCTACAGGAGAAGTGAGTGACTACACTGTCCATATATGGACACAGCAAAGTCACTCACTTCTGCAGCGGAATTCCCGACTCTATGGCCGGGGATTCCGCTACAGGAGAAGTGCGTGACCACACTGTCCATATATGGACACAGCGAAGTCACTCACTTCTGCAGCGAAATCCCTGACTCTATGGCCGGGGATGCCGCTACAGGAGAAGTGAGTGACTACACTGTCCATATATGGACACAGCGAAGTCACTCACTTCTGCAGCGGAATTCCCGACTCTATGGCCGGGGATTCCACTACAGGAGAAGTGAGTGACTACACTGTCCATATATGGACACAGTGACGTCACTCACTTCTGAAGCAGAATTCCCGACCTGTGGCAGGGAATTCCTCTCCAGGAGAAGTCAGTGACTACACTGTCCATATATGGACATTGAAGTCAGTGATTTCTCCTGGAAGGGGGGGATGGGTGCAACCTACAGGGGGCTTTGTGGCATCACCTACAGGGGACTTGGTGGCACCACCTACAGGGGGCTGGGTGGCATCACCTACAGGGGGCTGGGTGGCATCACCTACAGGGGGCTGGGTGTCATCACCTACAGGGGGCTGGGTGGCATAGCCTACAGGGGGCAGGGTGGCATCGCCTGCAGGGGGCAGGGTGGCATCGCCTGCAGGGGGCTGGGTGGCATCGCCTACAGGGGGCTGTGTGGCATCACCTACAGGGGGCTGTGTGGCATCACCTACAGGGGGCTGGGTGGCATCAGCTACAGGGGGCTGGGTGGCATCACCTACAGGGGGCAGGGTGGCATCGCCTACAGGGGGCAGGGTGGCATTGCCTGCAGGGGGCTGGGTGGCATCGCCTACAGGGGGCAGGGTGGCATCACCTACAGGGGGCAGGGTGGCATCGCCTGCAGGGGGCTGGGTGGCATCACCTACACGGGGCTGGGTGGCATCGCCTACAGGGGGCAGGGTGGCATCACCTACAGGGGGCAGAGTGGCATCACCTGCAGGGTCTGTGTGGCATCACCTGCAGGGGGCTGTGTGGCATCGCCTACAGGGGGCAGGGTGGCATCACCAACAGGTGGCTGTGTGGTATCACCTACAAGGGGCTTGGTGGCATCACCTACAGGGAGCTTGGTGGCATCACCTACAGGTGGCTTGGTGGCATCACCTACAGGGGGCTGGGTGGCATTACCTACAGGGGGCTGGGTGGCATTACCTACAGAGAGCTGGGTGGCATTACCTACAGGGGACAGGGTGGTATTCCTACAGGGGGCTGGGTGGCATCACCTACAGGGGGCTGGGTGGCATCGCCTACAGGGGGCTGGGTGGCATGGTCTACAGGGGGCTGGGTGGCATCACCTACAGTGGGCTGTGTGGCATCACCTGCAGGGGGCTGTGTGGCATCACCTACAGGGGGCTGGGTGGCATTACCTACCAGGGGGGCTGTGGCATTTTCTACAAAGGGCTGTGTGTGGCAACAAATTTAAATTAAATTCATCCGATTTTAAAACGGACAGGGAAAAAAACGGATGCAAATCGGGTCCAAATCGGCCGGTAAAAACGGCAACTCGGCCCGGAACGGGATCGGAACGGATGCAAACCGGATGCAAAACTCGGCCGACACTCGGACACTGTCGTGTGAATGAGGCCTTAACGAAAAAGAGCTAAGGGTGTAAACAAACGGGTGAACTGCATAGTTTTTGCGAACAAGGATTGGGGACAGTTTTTAAGGGATCCTGGTCAACTTTTTCATGCCGAACATTTCCACTTTCTTGATACTGTATTCTTGGATTATCCCTTGCGGACTGCCATCTTCAATACATACCACAGGTTTTCCATTAAGTTTAAATCTAAGAGGGACAATGAAATACCTTGGGCCAGGATCACACACACAGTTTTGATGCAGTTTTTGGTGCAGTTTTTTTATCCAAACCCAGAGGTGGATCCAAAGGGAAGGAAAGGTAAAAATAAAAGACTGATGTATCGTCATTCTTTTGTGTACACTCCTGGGTTTGGCTAAAAAAAACTGAAACAAAAACTGGCAAAAACAATTCACCAAAACTGTGTGTGTCAACCTCACCTTGGTTTTGCGCTTCTCTATCTGGCTATATGGTCAGATTTTGGGCTAAAATGTTAAGGTGTTAAAGGGGTTTTTCAGGGATACAACATTTTTGTACTAATACTCTATGTCAAAATTTAATAAACTTCCTAATATGCATTCTGTCAAAAATCAAAATGCATTTGTTCCTATTCACCCTACCTCTGGCCGGCCGGAAGTTCTGCTTTTCATCCTAGTGTTTTTTTTTGCATCGACACACGCTCGTGCATGAGCGTTATTATGCAGACAGACATGTATTGATACCTCACTGAGTATCGACACAGTTCTGGCATTGAAGCATCAGCAAAGAATGAATGGAGTGGGCATTGAGGAGACTGTGGACCAATAGGATGCCTCAAACCCGGGTGTACGTCAGAAGTCCCGAGTTTGAGGCATTCTATTGGTCCACAGCCTCGTCAATGCCTGCCCCATTCAATTCTTTGATTACGCCTCAATGCCCGCCTCATTTTCTTCGTGTTCATGAAATTGCTCAGTGTTCGTATCCCTGGAAAACCCCTTTAAGTGTAATTCCGATGATTTTCACTAGAGCCCCTGGACTAGTAACAGCAAAACAGACCCAAAGCATCAATGATGATCACTACATTTGGTATGCAGGTTGTTTTCTTTATCGAACTTGATGATGGTGTGCATGACGAAAAAAAATAATAATTTTGTCCCAGCTGAGCACATTGCATGATTTCATTTCTAATTTCGATTACATTTTGCAAATTTCAGGCGCTGCATTTTGTAGACAACCTAAAAGCGAACCAAAAAGGGACATAGCCCTTAAAGAAATAGTATACTAAATAATATACAAAAGTACAAAAAATCTTTATTAAATATACTCAACGATGACATGTAATAGAATAAAAAAGGGATACATCATACACGGAGATATATACAGCAAGGTCAGATGAAATAGACCATGGACAAAACAGTCAACCATCCAAGGATGACCAGACCACGCTCAAGTAGTCCACAGGACAGAAAATATAAACCGTGGGCATAGGGTAATGAAACCCACGTACAATATAGTGCTGCCTACTAAGTATAGCAATGTACAGAAATAGACTAGAAAGTCTACTGCTGCCTGCAGAATATATAACAATCAGCAAAATAAAGCTGAAGCATCCTAAGTAAACATGCAGGCTCAAATTAGCCACAAAGAGGGGCTAAAAATAACTGGACTCAATGGAACAATCATGTAGAAACTAGAGACCAGCACATACCCTGGGACATGGTGAGGAGCGATGGAGATCAAAGACGGATGGATGAGTGAACGCCTCGACGCACGTTTCGCCCTGTAGACCGGCTTCGTCAGGAGGCTACATGTAATAAAACTCTAAGGGTTTTTATAGAAATGGAATGAATTTAGACTCACCTGTGATGGATGAAAATCGGCGCTCGACACGCCCGCCGGGTGACGCACACATCATGGGACGCGCCGCACGTCAGATGGAGAGGCGCCGCATAATGACAACATCACCATGACAACGCTATACGCTAAGCGGCACTCCCGGATGCGAGCCCCACCACGCACGCGCGATCGAGCGTCTGTGCAAACACCACAGGAGAGGCAACAGGAATAACAAAGACAAAACTAAAACAATAACAATGGCAGAGGTGGGGATTACTATGGAGATAAGGCAGGTCGGAAATGATTTGACAGAGACAAAAATAACACACGGATATAGAATATAAAGAACGGCGGAACTTATATTGAAAAGTAATAGAACAGCGCAACATAAAGTGAAAAAAGTGCAATGTGAATAAATAGTGAAAAAAGGAAAAAATAAGAAAAACCGTGCACCATACTAATAAATATTTAATAGTGATAAATAAATAAATAGTGAGACAAAAATAAATATATAAGAATTAATAAATACAATTACATATATATATATATATATATATATATATATATATATATATATATATATATATATATATATATATATATAGTGAGGTGAGATAGTGATAAAAAACACAGTATATGATTATATAATACATATAGACCATACGGATATATATAAAGAAATAAATATATAGAAATATATGCAAAAACATGTCAAATAATAAACAAGAAAAATATAAGCAAGACCGTCAGAATATGATATAATAATAAATTAAATAATACTCAAAAGCTAATAGAGCTCAAGCAGAAGCCGAGAATAGATAATATTATATATAATATGAAAAGACAAAGAAATATATATATTAAACTAGAGGTATAATATTATATAATACAATTTAAATATATATATATAGGACTCCACATTACAGCGCTCAGCAAATATAACAAATATACAATAAGTACAATAACGAGCAGTGATATGAAGATCATAATACATCAATACAACTAAAATTATGGACATCTTTATCTTCTCCCCTCCTGAATTCCGATTAGAACCTACACAATCTTCTCCAATATATAGGAAGGTAAACCCACTCACTGGAAGGAATAAACTGGAACATAAAAGATAGATATAAAAAACAAGAAAAAAAACCCTAGAGAAAATAAAATTCACGCATAGTTGAAAATTACAGAAAGGGCCTGAAACTGGTGGCTTCATTTAGACCAAATGGCGCCACAGTATTGAGTAACGTGATCCATTTCATTTCTTTTCTCAATAATGCCAGACGTACATCCCCACCTCTACATCCCAGGGAAATTTTGTCAATTCCACGTACCTCAAAACCTTTTGGATTACAGGAGTGAAACTCACGAAAATGTCGCGCAACAGGCTGGAGTTTATCCAAATCTAGAGCATTAGAAGCTGACTTAATTTTGCTGACATGTTCCAACACCCGCACCTTCAATTGCCTGCTGGTCATGCCAACATAAATGAGGTCACAGGGGCAAGTGGCAAAGTATACCACAGCTGCTGTGTTGCATGTGATGTTATAAACAATTTTGTAGTCTATGCCTCTATCTGAGCTGTAGAAGTTAAAGAGGCTCTGTCACCAGATTTTGCAACCCCTATCTGCTATTGCAGCAGATAGGCGCTGCAATGTAGATTACAGTAACGTTTTTATTTTTAAAAAACGAGCATTTTTGGCCAAGTTATGACCATTTTCGTATTTATGCAAATGAGGCTTGCAAAAGTACAACTGGGCGTGTTGAAAAGTAAAAGTACAACTGGGCGTGTATTATGTGCGTACATCGGGGCGTGTTTAAAACTTTTACTAGCTGGGCTTTCTGACGAGAAGTATCATCCACTTCTCTTCAGAACTCCCAGCTTCTGGCAGTGCAGATCTGTGACGTCACTCACAGGTCCTGCATCGTGTCGGCACCAGAGGCTACAGTTGATTCTGCAGCAGCATCAGCATTTGCAGGTAAGTAGCTACATGGACTTACCTGCAAACGCCGATGCTGCTGCAGAATCATCTGTAGCCTCTGGTGCCGACACGATGCAGGACCTGTGAGTGACGTCACAGATCTGCACTGCCAGAAGCTGGGCGTTCTGAAGAGAAGTGGATGATACTTCTCATCAGAACGCCCAGCTAGTAAAAGTTGTAAACACGCCCCGATGTACGCACATAATACACGCCCAGTTGTACTTTTACTTTTCAACACGCCCAGTTGTACTTTTGCAAGCCTCATTTGCATAAATACGAAAATGGTCATAACTTGGCCAAAAATGCTCGGTTTTTAAAAATAAAAACGTTACTGTAATCTACATTGCAGCGCCTATCTGCTGCAATAGCAGATAGGGGTTGCAAAATCTGGTGACAGAGCCTCTTTAAGGGCACGTGGAATATATTTACATGCAGAGCATTTACCGCAATTATATGATCCCAATTTTGTAGTTTGCTTAAAGGCTTCACATGGAACTCTTCCAAAAAAGCTTCTGGAAATCAAAAGCGAAAAAAAAACGGAATGTTCTTGGGCGCAGCCGTATGAGTGTTCTCCACGATTGTATCTATTCGGTCATCACATTATGACAGACTAAATCGGATGAAGTAAAAAAATTTTTATTTTGTACAAAAGAACGACGCGTTTCAAAGCCGAACTGGCTTCTTCCTCAGGTAAGGTACAAATTATGTATATGTTCACAGTACATGTTATTTTATAACCGAAATAAAACAAAATATAAAATAACATGTACTGTGAACATATACATTTACTTCATCCGATTTAGTCTGTCATAGGGAATATTCACACGCAAACTCAAAAACGTCTGAAAATACGGAGCTGTTTTCAAGGGAAAAAGCTCCTGATTTTCAGACGTTTTTTAAGCCACTCGCGATTTTCGCTGCGTTTTTGGAGCTGTTTTCAATAGAGTCTATGAAAAACGGCTCCAAAAACGTTCCAAGAAGTGACCTGCACTTCTTTTTCATGGCCCATCGGAAGAGAACACCGTTTTTCCCATTTAAATCAATGGGCAGATGTTTGGAGGCGTTCTGCTCCCGATTTTCCAGCCGTTTTTCGGCCGTTTACGGGCCGAAAAATGGCCGAAAATAGGCTGTGTGAACATACCCATACTGTGATGACCGAATAGATACACTCGTGGAGAACACTCATACGACTGCGCCCGAGAACATTCCGTTTTTTTCGCTTTTGATTTCCATTGTATACATATCGAGGCTGACATAGCTCTCAGATCGGAACTCAGGCTGCAACCCAGACCTAAACTACTATATTCAGGTGGAAAATTGGTCCATACCAAACTGGATGTTAGCATAACTTGACCTTTGGCCACACCAAGTTTTTGATTGATTCATGCACTATGTGCGCTTTGTTTACTTTTCTTTTCCCTGTCTAAAAAAAGCTTCTGGTCATAGTGGTGGTTTCTAAGATTGGATTTTGACATTTGAAAACCTAAAAATTCGACAAAACTGTGCAGTTCTGAAACTGTGAACTTTGGGTTCACCTTTCTTACCACACTCCTCAATGTAGGTGCGGGCAGTATGCTCATGTGACCTCTTCATGCCAAATATTCTGTGCCATATTTCTGAAGCTTTTTTTCATTATCGCTCTGATTGTACCAAATTTCAACTCACTACTATTTGTTATAACCATTTATTAATGTATGCAGGTCCACATACTATATATATATAAATGGTGAGCAATTCTGATGACCATTTGGATGAGTACTTATTGATTGATTGTATTATTTTTGACTGTTTGTGTGTATAGATAACTTTTTGCAGTAATAGATAATGTATAATTATACAGTGATTGCAGTCGCCAACTTGACCGTAGTGGCTCACTATGGCAGTAACGTAGTGCGCCTATGCTATTTGAGTAGCACGTTGCCTATTCACTTTGAATGGGAACGGTCTTTCTACGATATTAACTTAGCGATTCGAGATTCAATTTGGCAGCTGATTCATCTGTATATCTACATTATTACATTATTAACATTTAACATTTTCTTGTTGTACAAAAGCTTCCTTAATGCTTGTGCTGGCAATGTTTTCTAAGACATAATGAATATTTGCTCTTTGAATTGACATATTCTCTTGGCCAAACTCCCTTTTTCAGTAAGCAAATACTTGAATGATTAGATTAGACTGTTGTGTCTTGCGTGTACAGAAAAGCTTATTTGCCAACATATTGTATATGGTACAAACATTTCTTTTCTGTTCAGTGCAGTATGACTTTCTTCCTACAGGCATTTCATGGTTATTCCGACACTCACAGATCTGTCAGGGTCCATTCCCTTACAGTTTCTCTGACTTTCTTCAAGTCTGTTTTTTGTCTATCTCCAAAGATGCACATACGCTTATTTTCTTCAGTTGCCAACACTTCGGAGCATTATTACCTTAGGACTTTAATATTTTGAAAGACATTGACAGAAATAAATAATAATAAACATAAATATGTCATAAGTAAGTTTCTTTTACCTTCGAGATGCAAAGCTGATTTGACAGTTAGTGCGGTTTTCTTGTGTTTCTTATGTATATCACCTGTAGTTACGGCCAAAACAACTGAAGTTAGCACATTACAACATTTTACCCTAGAAGGCATTTTGTCTATTACTTTACTAACTGTTTGTTACTGAAGAGTCAACAAATCTGAGGTATGGTAAACCTGACATTGGAGAAATCTATTCTGCGTGGCAATGCATTCTAGGAATTTGCAATAACCCAGTAAGATCACTGAGGCGTTACCTGACTAAGGCACAGAGTTTGTACGGAGGTAAAATGTTCTTTAACCCCTTCAGGACTGAGCCTGTTTTGGCCTTCAGGATGAAGCCGATTTTTCAAATCTGACATGTGTCACTTTATGTGGTAATAACTCCGGAATGCTTTTACCTATTCAAGCGATTCTGAGATTGTTTTCTCGTGACATATTGTACTTTATGTTAGTGAAAAAATGTGGTTGATAAATTCAATATTTATTTGTAAAAAACACCAAGATTTGGAGAAAATTTGCAAAAATTAGCATTTTTCTAAATTTAAATGTATCTGCATGTAAAACAGATAGTAATACCACACAAAATAGTTACTAGTTTACATTTCCCATATGTCTACTTTCGTTTGGCATCGTTTTTTGAACATTCTTTTATTTTTCTAGGATGTTACAAGACTTAGAACTTTAGCAGCGATTTCTCATATTTTCAAGAACATTTCAAAAGGCGATTTTTACAAGGACCAGTTCAGTTCTGAAGTGGCTTTGAGGGCCTTATATATGAAAAAGTCCCCATAAATCACCCCATTTTGAAAACTGCACCCCTCAAAGTATTCAAAACAGCATTCAGAAAGTGTTTTAACCCTTTAGGCGTTTCACAGGAATTAAAGCAAAGTAGAGGTGAAAGTTACAAATTTCATTTTTTTTTTACAAAATTCATTTGTAATAAAAAAATGTCTATACCACAGATGGTTTTACCCGATAAATGTAACTTATTATTTATTGCCCAGATTCTGCAGTTTTTAGAAATACCCCACATGTGGCCCTAGTGTGGTAATGGACTGAAATACAGGCCTCAGAATCAAAGGAGCACCTAGTGGATTTTGGGGCCTCCTTTTTTTTAGCATATATTTTAGGTACCATGTCAGGTTTGAAGAGGTCTTGTGGGGCCAAAACAATAAAGTGACCTCATTTTGGAAACTACACCCCTCAGGGAATTTATCAAGGGGTATAGTTAGCATTTTGAACCCACAGTTTTATTGCTAAATTTATTTGAATTCGTTTGTGAAGATGAAAATCTACTTTTTTTCTGAAAAAACGTAGAAATTTTTAATTTTTTCAAGCAATAAAAGAGAAAAAACACCCCAACATATGTAAAGCAATTTCTCCTGATTATAGCAATACCCCATATGTGGTAATAAACTGCTGTTTGGACCCACAGCAGCGCAGCGCAGATTTTGCTGGATTGGTTTTCAGTGCCATGTCGGGTTTGCAACGCCCCGGAGGGACCAAAACAGTGGAAACCCCCCAAAAGTGACCCTATTTTGTAATCTACACCCCTCAAGGAATTTTTCTAGGGGTATAGTGAGCATTTTGGCCCCTCAGGATCATTTGGATTTTGAAATTCTGATTTTGCTGGAATAGTTTTCAGTGCCATGTCGCGTTTGAAATGCACTGGCGGGAACAAAATAGTGGAAACCCCTGGAAAGTGACCCCATTTTGGAAACTACACTCATCAAGAAATATTTCTAGGGGTAAAGTTAGCATTTTGACCCCACGGTTGTTTTGCTGAATTCATTGGAATTATTCTGTAAAGGTAAAAATCGACTTTTTTTCTGAAAAAAGGTAGCCTTTTTAAATTTCTACAAGGAATAAAGGAGAAAAAGCACCCCAACATTTGTAAAACAATTTCTCCCGATTACGGAAATATGCCATATGCGGTAATAAACTGCTGTTTTGACCCACAGCAAGGCTTAGAAGGGAAGGAGCGCTATTTGGCTTTTGGAGCTCAAATTTAGCTGAAATGGTTTTCGGGTGCCATGCCGCATTTGCAAAGCCCCTGAGGTACCAAAACAGTGGAAACCCCCCCAAAAGTGGAAATTACACCACTTAAAGAATCTATCTAGGGATATAGTGGGCATTTAGACCCCACAAGTCTTTTGCAGGATTTATTAGAATTAGGCCGTGAAAATGAATATCAACATTTCTTCCACTAAAATGTTGCATTTTTTCAATTTCACAAAGGATAAAGGGAGAAAAAGCTGCCCAACATTTCTAAAGCAATTTCTCCCGAGTACGGCTATACCCCACATGTGGTCATAAATTGTTTTTCATTAGAAAGTAATTAACCCTTTCTGGACTGAACTATTTTTTTATTTTCCTTTTTAGTTTTTTCCTCCCCGCGTTCTAAGAGCCACAACTTTTTTATTTTTCAGTCAATAGAGCGGAGTGAGGGCTTAATTATTGAGGGACGAGCGTTTGTTTTTATGTTTTTATTGGTACCATTTTTTGGTACATGCAACTTTTTGAGCACTTTTTATTACATTTTTAGGTGAAGGTGACCAAAAAACAGCGATTTCGCCATTTTAAATTCTTTATTTTTCACGTGAGACGCTCCATAAATCACCCCCCACACTAAGACATGCTATGTCATGGTGCGCAAAGGGGTTAATCCGCAGCGCATGGTGAGGAGTGAAAATTACAATTTTCCACTCATATGCCATTTAGTGCACTATATGTTATGCTCAGTTTGTGCCACTGAAGATAAATACCTCATAAAATATTAACCGAGTTCTCCCGGGTATGGCGATGCCATATCTGTGGATGTAAATTGGTGTTTAGGCACACTGCAGGGCTCAGAAGGGAGGGACACAATTTGGCTTTTGGGGCGCAGATGTAGCTTGGTAGTTGTTCTGTTTGGGGTTTTACTGGTATTTCAGTTTATAATTTGGGGGCATATGTTATCTGTGCGGGGTACATCAGGGTATAATAAGAGGGTATAATAATGCAGTAAATAAATAATAATCCGCAGATATGTGGCCGGTATCGCACTTATAAATGGCGCCCGATCTTATCCGCTTTTGGACACTCTGCACATTTTGCATCGCCATATTCTGAGAGCCAGAACTTTTTTATTTTTTCCCCTCCGGAGCTGTGTGAGGGTTTATTCTTTGCGGGACAATCTGTAGGTTTTCATTGGTACCATTTTGGGGTACCAGAAATTTTTTTTATCACGTTTTATTCCATTTTTTGGCAAGCAAGGTGACCAAAAACCATCAATTCTGACAATGTTTTTTATTCGTTTTTTTTATGGCCTTCACCCTGGGCTATAAATGACCATTTTACTTTATTCTGCGGGTCGATACGATTACGGCGATACCAGATGTATATAGTTTTTTTTTATGTTTTGCAGCGTTTGTGCAATAAAATCACTTATTTATAAAATAAATAATTTTTTGTGTCACCATATTCTGAGAGGCGTAACTTTTTTCTTTTTCAGTCAAAAAAGCGGTGTAAGGGCTTGTTTTTTGCGGGACGGGATGTAGTTTGTATTGGTACCATTTTGGCGTACATGCGACTTTTTGATCACTTTTTATTGTATATTTTGGGAGGGTTGGTAACCAAAAAATTGTGATTCGGGCACTGTTTTTCGTTTATTTTTTTGTGGTGTTCACCGTGCGGGAAAAATAATATTACAGTTTTATAGTTGGGGTCGTTACAAACGCGGCGATACCAAATATGTGTACTTTTTTTAACGTGTTCTTTCCTATAATAAAAGACTTATTATAGGAAAAAAAGCATTCTTTGTTTATGTCACTTCTAACTTTTATTTTTACACTTTTTAAAAACATTTTTATTATCTTTTTTTTACTTTTTTTACTTGTCCCACTAGGGGACACTTAGACTTGCAGCTCTGATCGCTGCTAGAACACTTTACACTACACACATAGTGTAATGTGTTCTAACTGTCATTGTGACGTAACTGTCACACTGGCAGGAAACATTGGAGGACCGGCCAGTGGCTGCTCCTCCGAGGCTTCCGTACATGGCAACCCGGAGGTCATTGTCTGGCCTCTGGTTGCCATGATAAGGATCGCCAGCCTTCGCAAATGCATGTGGGGGGGCAGCCGATCCGCTGTAAACCTCTTCGATGTGGTGATCGCAATCGACCACCGCATCGAAGGGGTTAATTGTCGATTTCAGCGGCGACAGGCCGCTGATCGGCAACGGGGAGAGCAGGGCAGACGCCCTGCACAGTTAACCGCCGCTGCGGTGTAGCACCGCGCGGCGGTTAACTGTTAAAGCGCGGACGTAACTGCACGCCCAGGTGCGCGAAGTTTACTGCTCACCTGGACGTGCATTTACGCCATGGTGCGGGAAGGGGTTAATATGGTATTCGATGGAGCACGTTGCAATTTTTTTTTCCTGTTAGATTAATATTAAATCTAACAAAAAAAAACATATACGCTTGAGTATGGAATTAAAAGTAACATAGGGTCTCATAGACTTAAGTGGGTGCTGTATTATGGTTTTTAACCCCTTAAAGAGGCTCTGTCACCAGATTTTGCAGCCCCTATCTGCTATTGCAGCAGATAGGCGCTGCAATGTAGATTACAGTAACGTTTTTATTTTTAAAAAACGAGCATTTTTGGCCAAGTTATGACCATTTTTGTAGTTATGCAAATGAGGCTTGCAAAAGTCCAAGTGGGCGTGTTTAAAAGTCAAAGTCCAAGTGGGCGTGTTTACTTCTTTTACTAGCTGGGCGCTCTGATGAGAAGTATCATCCACTTCTCTTCAGAACGCCCAGCTTCTGCCTGATCACTGCTGTGACGTCACTCACAGGTCCTGCATCGTGTCAGACGAGCGAGGACACATCGGCACCAGAGGCTACAGTTGATTCTGCAGCAGCATCAGCGTTTGCAGGTAAGTAGCTACATTGACTTACCTGCTAACGCCGAGGCTGCTGCAGAATCAACTGAAGCCTCTGGTGCCGATGTGTCCGACACGATGCAGGACCTGTGAGTGACGTCACAGATCTGCACTGTCAGAAGCTGGGCGTTCTGAAGAGAAGTGGATGATACTTCTCATCAGAGCGCCCAGCTAGTAAAAGTATTAAAAACGCCCCGATGTACGCACATAATACACGCCCACTTGGACTTTTACTTTTAAACACACTCACTTGGACTTTTGCAAGCCTCATTTGCATAACTACAAAAATGGTCATAACTTGGCCAAAAATGCTCGTTTTTTAAAAATAAAAACGTTACTGTAATCTACATTGCAGCGCCGATCTGCTGCAATAGCAGATAGGGGTTGCAAAATCTGGTGACCGAGCCTCTTTAACTACTTCCCGCTGCAGCCATTTTTGACCTTCATGACAGAGCCTCATTTTCCAAATCTGACGTGTCACTTTGTCGTAATAACTTTGGAATGCTTTTATCTAATCAAGCTATTCTGAGATTGTTTGATACATTCAGTATTTAATTGTGAAACATTTACCAAAATGTGGCGAAAAAATGCAAACATTAATTAGCATTTTTTAAATTTAAATGCATCTGCTTGTAAGACAGATAGTAATACCACACAAAATAGTTGCTAATTAACATTTCCCAAATGTCTACTTTAGATTGGCATGGTTTTTTGAATGTTCTGTTATTTTTCTAGGATGTTACAAGGCTTAGAACTTTAGCAGCAATTTCTTAAATTTTCAAGTAAATTTCAAAAGGCTATTTTTTCAGGTTCTGAAGTGGCTTTGAGGGGCCCATACTTTACAAACCCCCATAAATCACCCTATTTTTAAAAAAAGGGCACCCCTCAAAGTATTCAAAACAGCATTTAGAAAGTTTCTTAACCCTATAGGAATTTCACAGGAATTAAAGCAAAGTAGACGTGATATTTCCAAATGTCATTTTTTTTGCAGAAATTAATTTGTAATCAATTTTTTCTGTAACACAAAAGGTTTTCCAGAGAAATACAACTAAAAAATGATTACCCAGATTCAGCAGTTTTTAGAAATATGCCACAAGTGGCCCTAGTGTGCTAATGAACTCAAGCACAGGCCTCAGAAGCAAAGGAGCATCTAGTGGCACCTAGTGCCTTCTTTTTATTACATTATGTTTTAGGCACCATGTCAGGTTTGAAGAGGTCTTGTGGTACCAAAACAAAGGAAACACCCCAAAAATACCCCATTTTGTAAACTACACCCCACAAGGAATTTATCTAGGTGTGCAGTGAGCATTTTGACCCCACAGGAGCTTCAATGATTTTATTAGATTTGAGCTGTGAAGATGGAAAAATTTTTTTTTTCCAATAAAACGTCGATTTTTTTCATTTCCACAAGGACTAAAGGAGAAAAAGCACCCCAACATTTGTAAAACAAATTCTCCCGAGTACAGCAATACCCCATATGTAGACATAAATGGCTGTTTGGACACACGGCAGGGCTCAGAGGGGAAGGAGCACCATTTGGCTTTGGAGCTAAAATTTTGCAGGAATGGCCATGTCGCATTTGCAAAGCCCTAATGGCAAAAACAGTGGAGACCCCCCACAAGTGACCCCATTTGGGAAACTACACCCTTCAAGGAAATTATCTAGGGGTATATTGAGCATTTTGACTCCACAGGTTTGTTTCAGAAATTATTGAAATTAGGCCGTGAAAATAAAAATATATTTTTTTTCAATTAAAATTAACTATTTTTTTAATTTCCACAGGAACTAAAGGAGAAAAAGCACCATTTGTAAAGTAATTCCTCCTGAGTAAGGCAATACCCCATATGCAGTCATAAACTGCTGTTTGGACACACAGTAGGGCTAAGAAGGGAAGGAGCGCCATTTGGCTTATGGAATGGTTTCTGGACGACATGTCGCATTTGCTGAGCCCCTGTAGTACTAGTACAGTGGAAACACCCCAAAAGGGACTTCATTTTGGAAACTACACCCCTTGAGGAATCATAGTGAGAATTTTGACCCCAAATGTTTTTTTGCTAAACTAATTCGAATTAAGCCAAGAAAATGAAAAATTAATTTTATTTTCCAATAAGATGTAGTTTTAGATCAACATTTTTAATTTTCACAAGGAATAAATGTAACGGCTACTGCGCCGTTCCCCACATTACCCACGGCCTCCGATCCGGGTTCCTGCACTTTCCATTACCGCATGCTCATCCCGAGCTCCACTTACCCGATCAGGACGCTCTGCTGGCCCTGGGCGGCGTCAGGTAAGTGCATCCTTTACCTACCTCCGCGGCCGTCACCCTCGATGTGCGGCTGCAGCCACTAGAGGGCTCGCACGCTGACTCGTCCTTTCTTAAAGGACCAGCACGCTCCTTAATTCCAAAGACTTCCTATTTAAGGATCCTCCTTCCTCTCTTCCATGCTTGTTCAACCAAGTTCCCCGAGAGTTCCCCTGTACCCTGGTTCTCTATTTGTTTCCCTTCTGCCTTGTCTGGATTTCCCGTTGTTGACCTCTGCCTGAACTTGACTATCCTTGCCTGCCGCCTGCCTTGACCTATTGCTATCCATACCCGTTACGACGCCTGTCACCTGCCTTGACCTATTGCTTCCATACCCATTACGACGCCTGCCTTGACCTATTGCTTCCATACCCGTTACGACGTCTGCTGCCTGTCATGACTTCTGCCTTACCATCCGACCTCCTCTACCCGCTGTGCCAAGCGTTGCCCTGGGTTCCAAGCACCATCTCCCAGACGACACAGAGGATCCACAAACAAACCGCTGAGAACCGTTATAATAAAGAAGAAAAAGCACCCCAACATTTGTAAAGCAATGACTCCCGAGTATGGTAACACCCGATATGTGGTCATAAACTGCTGTTTACATATATGGGAGGGTTCAGAAGAAAAGGAGTGGTATTTGACTTTTGGAGCGTAGATTTTGCTGGAATGGTTTGCAGACGCCATTTCGCATTTGCAAACCCCTGATGTACCAAAAAAAGTGACTCCATTTTAGAAACTAGACCCCCAAAGACATTTTGCAAGGGGTGTAGTCAGCATTTAAACCCCACAAGTGTTTTACAGAAATTAATACGCAGAGGATGATGCAAAGTGAAAACTGCAGTATGTTGTGCCCATCTTGTGCCACTGGAGAATCTTACCCCATAAATTGTGAAGCGTAATCTCCCGGGTATGGCATTACTATACATGTGGACGTAAACTGCTGTTTGGACACATTGTAGGGCTTAGAAGGAAAGGAGCGCCATATGGAGCGTGGATTTTTCTTGGTAGTAGCTTTGTTTGGAGTATTACTTGTATTTCAGTTTATAATGTGGGGGAATATGTAATGTGTGCGGAATACATCAGGGTATAATAAGAGGGTATAATAATGGGGTCAATAAAAAAACTATCCATAGATGTGTGGTACGCTGTGAAGCAATCCGTTATGCATAGGCCAGTGTCCTTTTTTAACCCCCCTTTGTAAGAATGCAACTTTTGGGGACTCTCCTTCTTTGTAGTTTGGGAAATTTTGGTAGGAAAGTGTTGCGCTGGTATAATAAGAGCGCCCTCGCTTCCAGCAGATATGTTGTGTCCCTTCCTTTCCTAGTTTCTAAATACTAGGGCCCTGAAACTGATGTAATGTTCCCCTCCGGCCTGCACATCGGGATGTTTTTTCATCACTGCATTACTAGAGCCATACATTTTTTATTTTTCGATTGATGGAGCTGTGTGGGGCTTGTTTTTTGTGAGACAAGCTGCAGATTTTATTGGTACCATTTTGGGACACATTCGATTTTTTGATCACTTTTTATTTCATTTTGTGGAAGAGGAAATGACCAAAAACAAGCAATTCTGGAATTGTTTCTTATTGGGGTTTTTTCGACATTCTCCGTGCGCTATAAATTACATGTTAACTTTACTCTGCAGGTCGATACGATTACGGCTATACTAAATTTATATACCTTATCTCATGTATTGCAGTTTTGCACAATAAAATCACTTTTTTTTTTTTTAAATCATTTGTTTTCTGTGTCTCCATATTCTAAGACCGATAATTTTATTTTTACGTGGACAAAGCTGTGTCAGGGATTATTTTTGCAGGGACAGGCTGTCGTTTTTTAGGGTACTATTTTGGGGCAAATGTGACATTTTGATCACTTTTTATTCCATTTTTTGGGGTGAATGGGATCTAAAAACAGCGATTTTGCCATTGTTTTTCATATTTATTTTTTTTATTTTTTTTCACCGTGCGGGATAAATGACATAATGGTATTATAGTTTGGGTCATTAGAGACGCGGCGATACAAATTATGTGGAAAAAAGGCAATTTTTTTTTTTTTACTTTAAACTTTTATTTTTTGATATTTGACATCATTTTTATTAACTTTTTTAAAGTTGTTTTTGTCTCACTAGGGGACTTTAAGGCTTGCACCTCTAAACGCTAAACCCTATTCTAATAAACTGTACTACATACATAATACAGTGTATTAGAGCTGTCAGTCATACTGACATCAAGCCTACGCTTAAGGCTTCCGTACAAGGCAGACACGGAGGCCAAAAACCCCTTAGATGCTGCGATCTCTATTGAGCGCAGCATCTGAGGGGTTAATCAACCAGATCGGAGACTAGCTCCAGTCCTGGCCGTTACAGCAGAGTGTCAGCTGTAACATAAGCTTCTGAGCCCGCACTATAACCGTGACATAACTGTACTGTGCTTTGCGGGAACCCCTTCCCGACAGCACCATATATTTATGGTGGATGTCGGGAAGGGGTTAAGGAGGCGGCAGTTTAATGCCTTCAGGAAGCAGCAATTTTTTTCACTACCACATTGCAAGAGCCATAACTTTTTTCCATTTACGTAGCCGTTTGAGGGCTTGTTTTTTGCAGGACGAGTTATATTTTTTCAATGGTGCCATTTTGGCGTACCTATAGCTCATTAATTAACTTTTCTAAAAAGAATCTTAGGGAGCCAGGCACTGCATTTCCGCCATTGTTGTTATTTCTTTGTTTATTTTTCTCACAACGTTTATCGTATGGTATAAATAAAAATGTAACTTTATTTGATGGGTCATTGCGTTTACGGCGATACCAGATATGTAATTTTTACCAATTTTAGCACTAAATTTAAAATTTTTACACAAAAAAAGTTTTTGCATCGCCAGATTCCAAGATCCAAAATGTTTCCATTTTTCAATTATATGGTAAGTGTATGGCACAGGGTAGGAAAGGGTCGAAGAGGTTATCATATCTTAAAAAATTGTTTGCAAATGGTTTAACTGCAGTTAGTCACTTACGGTGACAAACCTTGAAAGTTGAACCTTGAAGCTGCACCCAGTCTGGCGTTAACTAAAGTGAGGTGCGGACCAAGCGATCCTCCTGTTCTTCACTAAGGCCCCCCCAAGGAGATTTGGACTTAACTGGTCGGATCTCTATGTCACCGTCCTCAGAGTAGTAATCGGTTGGCAGCGAGATGCGGCAGCGATAATGAAAAAAGGAGAGAAGTCAGAAGAAGTCGTGGGACAGGACCAGAAGATTAATCAGGTACGACAATCCAAAAGGATCAAATGAGGCAGAGTCAGAGTTCAGGCCAGGAATCAAAACCAAGAGATACACGGAAGAGCTTCAACCGAAAGGGCAAGGCAGTAGGTGGAGTTCAAGAACAGATCAGGGTCAGAAACAAAAAGTCAATGTGGAATTAAGCAGACAGTGAGTGAAAGACATGGCTGAGTTTAAATAGCAAGCCTTGATGAAATCATTAGAAGCAGCCGAGGAGTAAGAATTATGTTGCATTGCAACAGAACACAGCAACAGGTAGAGATATAAAACACTTTTTTGCTGCATCAGTAGGGACTAGTTTTGCAATAGAGATAGAACGACACGGGATCCTGGGGCAGGTATGTTACACTTACTAATGTCTGTAGCTAAAATGTCTCTGTAAGACAGTCTCACATGTAGTCACATAACAATGGTCCTGGTGTTTATCTTCTGCTTGGGTGACTTTCAGTGCATTGAACCTGTAGTACGGGATGTCAAGTATCATATGGCTCCATTGCTCCTTTTTCTTGCCCCTACCTCCCTGTCTCTTGAGGATCGAGTCTCACATGCTGGACAGCAGATCTGCGGAGCTGTGTCTTAGTAACAGACAATGAAACTTGTAAAAGAGTGGCATGCAGGCAGCAGTGAATATAGGCAATGTCTGTAAAAGGGGAGAGAAATCATGGGAACTGTAGTCCTTTATATTAAAATCCTGCCCACAGCAAGCACTAGCCAAATTAAAACAACAGTGATGCACAGAGATGGGCAAAATAATGAAAATTAAAAGTAAGTACGTCTGAGCTATGATGGCATAATAATTTAAATCTTGGCGCTGATAATGTGCCGCTGTCTGCTGATACAATCCTGACAGACATGACGTGAGGCCTGAAGCCAGTGCTCTTTCATCTGGCTTTTTGAATAAGGTATCTGCTGGATTTGCCTAAACCATTACATCAACAATAGGTGCAAAAATTGGGTACCAACAACAGTTATCCACCAACCTTTATAGTAATACCATCTAATTGTTTGTTCAAAGAACTTTGAAGGCCCCCCATGACAACCTAGGTGGCCATCTACTCTACCCACCCCTCGTTTTGGCCATAAAGTTATTAAGGCAGTAGGGCTGGCACGTATTAGAGCACTGTGACTGGTGCAAACAGAGGCACTGAAAAAAATATGCTGAAAATTTGCCACAGCATGCAGAACTTTATGCATATTATATACCTTTCCTGTGCCAGGGGAATGGAGGGTTTTACCTGTTTGGGCTTTCAAATGTTGGAGGGTATGCTCTCTTACACTTACAAAATCTAAGAAGTTATTAGCCATTCACACCTGCTACTGAGTTGACCTGTTTGCAGACATTTGCTCAAGAATTTTGTTTGGAAGAAAAGTCTATTTTGACCACTTCTGCCAGACAATCCAGGCCTGACTTCTGAATTGTGGTTTGATTCAGACCGCTCGTTGATTTGCCGGCCCGCGATTCCACGCACACAGCTGATCCTATCATTAACTTACCTTTTCTTTTCTGCCTGATTCTCTCTGTGGATTGGTGGGGGACCATTTAAAAGGCTGGAGAGTGGGCTATGACACCACCCCCAGACGAAGGCTTCCGGGCCGAAACGCGCGTCGGGGTGGATGCCAGTCACTTGCACTTTGCCATGGGTAAGAGACATGTGCATATCATGCACAGTTCATTGGGATATATTTCTATTTCCCGTCACTCGCTGTACTTGTTCTCTCTGGAACTGTGTATGTACTACTGCCCTAGATATACTGTGTAGACTAATCACCAATGTGTATATACTTTTGATGCATTTGTCTCCCAGTACCTCTTAGTGACCCATAGTTGGCTGTTTGAACACCATTATGACTGTTACTTAACATAGGTGTGCTCAGCCTGTTCGCACAGTGCTGTTCTGTGTGACATGTGTTCTGTGTGACATGTGTTCTGGTTGTCCATTTTTTCTTGTGGTTCTCATCTCTATAAATTTTATACATGTGTTTATTTTAATTGATTCAATAAACTTTCATATTTTTTAACCCATTCTTCGTGTGTCAGACTCCTAGTTATAGGTTTTGTTGTTCCTTACTCCACAGTCAATAGCGACCATGGCATTTAAGTAATTAGAAGAAAATGGGCGGCCCCCTGTAACACTGCAACGCCCTCCCCTTACGACGCGATTGCAAGGTGGCGATGGTTGGTATGGAAGCCTGGGGGCCTGATGAAGGCTCCCAGGTCTGCCATCTTTGTACCCCTATGAAGCCCTGCTTCCAGCAGGGCTTCAGAGGAGACTGTCAGTATAATGATATACTGCAATATATTAGTATTGCAGTATATCATGCAAGCGATCCAAGTCCCCTAGGGGGACTAGTAAAAAAAAAAGTAAAAACAGTTAATTTAAGTTTTTTTCATATACGGTATATAAAAAATATATATATATTAAATATTAAAAGTGAAAAAAAAAAAACCTTTGTCCATTTTTCCACACGCACAATGTAAACAAATAATAATAAAGTAACATAACTGATATTGACGCGTCCGTAAAAGTCTGAACTATTACAATCTATGTCAAACTATCATTATTTAGCCCGCACGGTGAACGCCATAAAAAATTCAACCTAAAATGGCAGAATCGTTGTTTTTTGGTCACTTCATTTCCCACAAAAAATGTAATAAAATGTCTCATGTACCCCAAAATAGTACCAATAGCAACTAAAGCTCGCCCCGCAAAAAATAAGCCCTCATACCGTTTAATTCTGCAGTATGGCCCTAATTGAAGAAGCTGCATTACCGGTATTGGTAACACTGGTGGGATGGAATCAACAGACAGTAGTAGAATATGTTGAACTTTTCCATAATTTGTTTTGTGTGCAGTGGTAGCTTTTTTTGCTACTTTGAACAATATATTAACCAATATTCAGGACTGTGCAAAGAAGATTTAAAGCGGCCCTCCCATCCCGTGACAACATTTTCAGTACAACGGGGTATATGGAGTTATATTACCTGGTGCCTCTCCAGCTGTGCACCTCTGCTGTAGATCCGCCACTTTGGAGTCCCCTCTGTGCTGTTCCAAAATGCCCACAGCGCTTCACAGACCGAGTCTAAGACACTCCCTTTGTTTTCAGATTGGCCAGAGCTGCTCACGTGATATAACTCCATATACCCCATTGCATTTATAATT